>NC_056737.1:265936216-266031216 GCF_019279795.1 Protopterus annectens
TTGTAGGCTGCTGACGCCACCAAGAAGACAATAGTTGGCAATAGCCAAGGTATGTGTTGCGGAGCGTCTAAAAGCATGATCAGTCGCAGAGGCAGCTGGAAACACACACACACAGAGACACACACACACACACACACGGAAGGGACGGGGGATGAACCTACACCTATCTACATGAACACACTACAGTATGAAGCATTTACAGAACGCGCTACCGAGTTTACTGAACAGAGCGCTGTCAGAGGCATACTTGTAGGCTGGTGACATCACCCGCAAGACAATAGTTGCCAATAGCCAAGATTTGTGTTGCGAAGCGCCTAAAAGCATGTTCATTCGCAGAGGTAGCTGGGAACACACACACACAGAGACACACACACACACACACACACACACACACACACACACACACGGAAGGGACGGGGGACGAACCTACGCCTATCTACATGAACACACTACAGTATGAAGCATTTACAGAACGCGCTACCGAGTTTACTGAGCAGAGCGCTGTCAGGAGGCATACCCCTACGTGAGTGGTATCATTTGCAGAGGCAATGCGCCCGATCGGGAGTTAGGACAGAGTGCGCAGTCACGCAGTCTGTTACCATCCCAAGGTCGCCGTACAGTAACACGTTAGTGCTGCAGTCGGGAATACCAAGTAACTACTGATCAGTACATCACTGCCTACTGGGCATGCTCAGACACTTAGACTCGGCACAGAGCAGACATGCATACACATGGTGCGACGGCATGGGTGGCGGAATGTGGACCGTCGTGTGTGTCCAGCCACACAACAGAAACCTGGCCATGCCACAGACGTGGCCGCGTGAGGGGATACAGGCATGCACCCAGGGTATAACTGCAGACGGGCGCGGTGTGCACTGTGCTGTGTGTCTATCTACACAGCTGCCTACTGGGCATGCTCAGACACTTAGAGTCGGCACAGAGCAGACATGCATACACATGGTGCGACGGCATGGGTGGCGGAATGTGGACCGTCCTGTGTGTCCAGCCACACAACAGCAACCCGGCCATGCCACAGACATGGCCGTTGCTGCAGGGAATATCTAGGTGCAATTAACCATGTGTAGGACTGGCCTACAGTTTGTTGCATGCTACAGACAACCCTCCCAAACACAGGATACCTGCACAGATGTCCTGAGGACACTGGTGAGTGGGCATGCTCTCACAACAGCACCGTATTGGGTGACATGAACCACCCATACATAGCCTGGGAACATTACCCATGGCACAACACACTACGCCAGCGGTCCCAGGTGTTCTCACACCTGGCCACTGTTAAACAGCCATGCACCATACATACTACGGCCGATGTCTGACAGTTCTGCCCATCACACATGGTGAGGATATGCCCCACACAGGATGTACAGCCCTCAATGGTGATGCAAGACCGTATAGTGGATCCACTGGTCATCCACATCCTGTAACCAACACCAGCATGGGGGACCTCAGTGATGACCTCTCCACAGAAAACCACACACATCATACGACCGATGTGGTACCCTACAAGTCCTCCATGCCAGTGTTGAGCACAGGCCAGACTGGCAAACGCCTAACGAATGCCTTCTCTGAGCACCCACATGCATGTCTGCAACAGGCAAACATGATGACATCAGGACCTTGTCCACCACAGGTAGGCACATGGTGTGGTGGACCGCAGCCACTGACTAGCTGTACATCAACAGTTGGAGCTAATACATGGCAGAGCAATGACAGTACCAGGGAAACCATCTCCCATTCATACCGGCGTCACCATACGGCCCCACATACCATCATCCACGGCCGCTTGTGGGAGTGGTACTGCAGAGGGCACATGAGACAACCATAGGGCCTTCCCTAACTGTGGTAAGGACATGGTTGGGGGCACACAGACTTGGCTGGAAATGGTCCAGAATGGTACAACAGTCACTGCACCCACAGACATTGTCTGCAAACCAGCGGACATGTTCCATGCATACATCCCCCCCCCAAGAGGGAACATATCCATCCCACCAGAGTGTATCCTCCCAAACATCTCATATGGCCTGGAGTGATCCCATATCTCTATGGCGGTTGACACGTCAGCAATGGGCACCGATGGTGTCCCTGGCTGTGTGCTACCCATCCTCATTGAGGCCCTCGGCCCACACATGCTGCCACTGTGTCATGTTAGCCTTACTATGGGCTATGTCCCCAATGGATGCCATATGGCATCTGTGGTCCCACCATGCCAGGGTAGTGCTCTTATGGACTGTCGACAGCCACACCCTATACGCTTGACAAGCCTTGTCTGCAAAGCTGTGGGGAGGTCCATACAGGTGGCCATGGTTACAGATAGCGGTGTACAGCCAATACCGGAACATACCCACAACTACATAGTCAAGGGCGGATCCTGCCTCCCGAACCTGCTCGTCCTGTCTGGAGTGGTCACCAAGGCCATTGATGGGGATACGTGGGTTTGCACACAGTACCATGACCTGGTGGGAGCGTTCAGAGCACACTACACATGGGACTCATGGAAAGGCTCGCCAGCATACATGTGGGGACATATGTCACCCGATGCTTCTCAGAAAGGTTGGAGGTCACACCACACAGGGTTGGTGCTCCAGGTGCCTTGTCACACTCATATCTGGACCCAGTGGAGGCCCACAGGGCTCACTCCTGGGCCCCCTGCCATATGGCATCCGACCTTCCAATGTGCATGCAATCATAGGAGGATTGTGGCAGACAAGGTATGCAGATGACTACGCAAGGCCAACATACCCAACACCCCATGTTACACGGACATCCACCTAGGGCGTCATAGACATGGATGACTGGTGCCAGAGCCATGGCCTGCTACTAAATGCCAGAGAAGGTGCAGCCCTACCCAGTGTGAAGGACATGTTCGTCCCAATGTCACATGTAGGTGGTACGCCATTAAAGATGGTGGACATGTTCAGGGAAATGGCTACCACACCTGTCGGTAACCTCTGTCAACACACACAATGGCAATGTGGGTGTGAAGACATTCCATTGTGGCCTCCTGGTCTGGATGGAATCGCAACCACATCAGGGGTGTTCATTGTACCCCTGTACACATCACACACCAGAGCAATGACTGCGCACAATGGCACATCTGGCCTGTAGCTAACCTGACGCCTGCAGCACTCGGAAGGACCGCAAACGTTCCACAAGACAGGGATGACGGTGCTAGGACATGTGTCACAAGCTGCACGGCCAAGGGGACACCGGCTGTAAATCTTCACAGCACATCTGCTCCGTGGTGATCTGTGCCTGGCATACACGGCCATGTCTGACCTGGGTGACATGGGCATATTCCACCTCCCAGGCTCCATGCAAACACGGGCACAGAAGCGACTGTCAAACACCTCAACACAAAGATGAGTGAGACGTGCTGGGGGAACAGGGTTAACGGCCAGACACCCCCTACAACACGGAGAGGAGTGCCAGGCCATGTGAAGGAAAGGCCCTGACTGCCTTCGTCCAGGACTGCTAATGACGTGTGGATGTGTGACGATAGTTATGCGCCAGGCAACATCTGTGTGTCACTGCTAGACCAGGGACTGGGGACTGATGGATATGGCATCCCCATCCTGAGGGGTGTTAGAAGCCACACACAGTCATGCTAGGTCCACACATGTCGTAGGGCACATATCCTGTTACGTTCATGTGCGCCTATGTACCTATGTAGGGGTCCATGCCGGATGCGGGTAACTGTGCTATGCTGATGTTGCCAGACATGCCTGTGGGTACCCCACGACTACACGTGGGGAACTAATTACAGTGCTCCCAGTAGGCACGCAAGTACACCATCAGTATCATACGGGTTAACTGCACCGACATGGTGCTACACATGTAACCACCACACATACTGTGTACACATATCAATGAATGCTGCACCTGTCCTGCATGGTATGTCTGCTGCATGATGTCCGTGCACAACCCACATCACATACACACCTGTCACCAGCCATACACACACACCACAACATACACATCACGCAGTATGCGGACACAGGTATCACATACACCTCTCACTATCTTGTCCACCCTGTGCATCAGAATATGTTAGCTTAACCGTGCAGTGATGGTGTAGCTCACAGTTATGCGGCAGAGACTTCATCATATGCACAGGGTGATATGTGTGCCACAGGCATGGGCTGTACCAATGGATGACATCATGTGTGTGTGTAAGGGCCTGTGCATTGAGTGGGCATGACTGTGTAGATTGCATGTGGGTGTGGTGGAGCCCTACAGTTGTGTCTGCTGTGTGTGGGTTTGTGTGTACACAGTTCAGTCATCTGTGATGCCTACACGGGTTATGCTTGGCAGCCCCTGACTGTACAGTGCAGGTGTTACGGCTCACTGTGTCTGCCGGCGGCGTGACCCGCGCCTGCCTGGGGTCGCACGGGCACGACCGGGTGGAGGTATGGACTGTCCACTCTCCGATGTCACATGTCCGCTGGAAACGTGCCCACGACGGGCCGCCCAGGGCCACGTCCACGTGGCCTGCTCTGTCCTGGTGTGGATGGTGTAGTAGCAGCTGCACTGCTGCTGCTACCAGCACTGTCTGGGTGGGCATGGGAGGTGGCACGCACACGCTGACCTGCACCAGGTGGTGTTGCTGGCCCACGCCCACGTGCCCTATGCCTCACCCCTACCTGGTGTTCCTGCACGGACTGCGCACGCTCAAGGATGGCCATGCCTCGGTCGAGGATACCAGCCATGTCACCCAATCTCCTATCCAGAACATCGGCAAGATGCTGTTGTGCATTCGCCAATGCCTGGATGTTGTCATTCAAGGTACGGATTGCGGACCTCTGCAGCCTCTGCCCTTCCTGGTTCTGCCGTTCGGCACGTGCCTGCGCCGCCATTACAGTCTGGAACATGCGCCTGGTTATACCAGCTGCTGCACCCTGTACGGCAGGTGTATGTCTAGCGGTGCTCCCCCACGAGCAGCACCTGCCACATGCCTGCGTGGCACTGCACCAGTCCTTACACTGGCAACATCGTGTGTACCCACACCTTCTGCAGCCACCACACATTCCTGCTCGGGGCCAAGAGACGCTGACTGACCGTCATCTATGGGCAACGGTGTTGGGGTATGTGTCGGCATCTGAACCGTGAGCGGGGTTGAAAGGGACGTATGTGTGATGTTCTCCATTGGCACAGTGTCTGCCTGTGACGACCCTGCCTGTGCCTCATGCACATGGTCATCACCACTAGTATCTGTGGGGACACTAGCATCAGATTGACCGCAGGAGGGGAACTCACCTACAGCACCTGTCAATACAAAGACATACCATCGGTTACAATACAGACACACACACACACACACACACACACACACACACACACACACACACACACACACACACACACACACAGCATGCATGTGATAATGCAGGTGGCATGCAGCATTCACACAACACAGACCAGTGAATGCAGACCAGACATTCATAGTGGCAGTATGTACACTGCCCTGGTGGGAACAGTACAACAGGCAGGTGTCTTTTAGTAGGCATGCAGTACACACATTCATGGTAGTTTGCATGCATCAGCGTGATACACCGTGTGGCCACGGGCGAGTTGAGAGTACACATGGCTGCCGACACTATGTAATGTACACCGCAAACATGTGCGGTATCATGTGGACATGTGACGATGGTGTCCCACCGCATGCACCACATCACAACGGCTGTCACGGTGCAGTGTTATGTGTACAGTCTACAGATACAATGTATGGGTAACAGGGATGTCTGTGCAGGTACGCTTGCTGTGAGCTGTGTACATAGCTATACAGTGTGGAGTGCGGGCTCTGTGCCACTGCACAGTAGCAGGACACAGTTATGTGTCTGTGCGATGCGTGACCTGGACGCATTACATTGCCATGTCTGTAAGTCAGTTCAGCTGCTCAGCAGCACGTATATGGTGGACATTGGAGGCACCTGTAGTAGCTGTGGAGAGGCATTCCATGTCACTGGTGTACTACATCGGATGTCCAGGGGGTCCACTACAGTGATGAACCCACTATGTGTGTACAGGGTGCAACGGTGACTACCCACTGTGGATGTGCTGTGTGGCAACATGCCTGTAGGTATCGACCATGGCCTTGTCTGTCTGAGTCATTGACAATTGTGTGTGGTAGACATCGTGCACACGGCCCTGTGGTGGCCCATGTGACATACAACCATACTAGTGTGAGGTGTCACATTCTCTACGGATATGCTGACAGTGTGGATGTCTGCTATGTTGTGCATAGGTCATGTCATGGTGTGACAATGCTGCAGCCAGACATCCACGTGCATGGGACATGGCATGTGCCATGTCACAACGTGTGCACCCGATGCAGGGGCATGGGTCACATTGGTAACACCTGTGCTCTGGCCAGATCACAGCTCACTATGTGGTACTGTGTGCATACTGCACTGGCATACCAATGCATACTACACATGCAGCCATTGTGTAACACCTACACCATTGTATGCATAGCTGAATGCACGTAACACACCAATAGGTTGTGTGGTGTCATACCACTCTACGCTAACGGTTGTATCTACTGTACATGGGTGGTGTGTGTGTCGGGTGGTGCAAGCTGTATACCGTGACTGGGGCACACACAGGTGAGCATGTCATGCCTGGACACATGGGGAATATCAATACAGCAGATCATGCCTTTGACTAGCAACAGACTTACCTGCAACAGACCCTTGTCCTTGCGACACGCCAGACGTACCTGTAAAGGCATTACACAAAGGTATACACATTAGCCATTACTATCTCCACGGTCAGCACTGTGCATGTCACATCATGCATCTGTGTGTTAGCATGTGCTATGCACATGTCTGCTAACACAACATAGCATACTATGGTTTGCATCTTGTGTGGCCATATACCTGGCATGTATTGCTATATCATGTGTTGTACTATGACACCCACACCCACGTCGCTTATCATACAAACATGCAACACTGACTTACCAGGCGGCTCCAGGCTCATAGTTCGGGAGACACCCACCTCCACGATGGACGCAAGTGTTTCTGCGTGTTGTTCCGTGGGTGTCCCCAGACTGGCCAGGAGCTCCTCCGTGGCTGTGAGTGGGGCTGGGTTGGTGGCCCACCACCTGTCCCACGTTGTTGCCTGGCGATTGCAGCGGCACGCTGTCTTGCATGCCGGATCAGGTCTGTGCAGTGCCTGCGGATTTGCTGATAGGTGCGGTTGTATCCGCCCAGGCTGTTCACCCTCCTGCACATCTCCTCCCACATCTCCTGTCGTTCCTGTGCCTGCTGTGGCACATGGCTGAATAGCGCGTCGTGGTGACTATGGAGGTATGGAATTATCACCTCCTCCTCCTGTCGGCTGAAAGGTGGAAGCCGGGAACGTGGCATTATCTGGAAGACATAATGATGGTGGCAGGTCACATTCACACTGCTGTGCTGGCATACTGTTGGAAATACATTGCTATGACATGTACGACATCTGCACAGTGATCTGTGAAGGGCATCGTGGCAGTGACACAGCCGATGTTTTGGCTTCACACCATTGAGCACTGGGTGTCACATCATATCTGTGTGCCACCCCATCACACTGTACACGCACCATGTAGATGTTAGCCTGCTGTGGACATGTGTACCTGGCTGCACCTATGTCCATATCACTTGGCATAGGTCCCCATGTGACGTCTGTGCTACTGTTCACCTGGACGCTGTGTATATGTCAGTACACATCACGTCTGTGTCCATTGTGAACGTCAGCAGCGGCACTGTACACATACACATGGACACCTGCACATGCATGTGTTGTGCCATGTACTTCCACACAGCACTGTACGGGTGTTGGACAACTTGCCACAGCTCACCTGTGTTGCACATGTGATAGACATGGAGCAATGTGTAACCATGACACATTAGCAGGAAAGGCCATGCATAGCATGTACACACACACATTGTGCAGAGCATCACACAGCACCTGTAACATGACAGGGTGCATCACCGCCACATTACTGCTGTGTATGGTTGATAGTGAGAGTGCCTTTTGTCCATTGCACCATGTAGGACTGTGATAGCTCATGCAGCCTTGCTGGTCAGGTCTGCATGATATGGCAGGGTATGCCACATACATGGCACTGGGTGTGATCCACCTGGGGGTTGACGGTATTGGCAGGGTGGCTGTCCATTGCATATGTCATTGCTGTGTGAATATGGACATTCAACATGTTTATCACCATGGTGTGGACACTGTCCTCAAGCGAGGTATGCTGTACGCTGCTTGCTGAGGGTGTGTCTGGTGCATGCAGGTATCACACATCCATGCATACACTGTAGCCCTGGCAGGTGCTATGTGCTGGGATATTGATCAACACAGTGCTGTATGTGGACACACACCGCTATCCCATGCACATGGATGGCTGCCTGCACTGATGTGGGTACCACATATGTGTACATCCAGTGCCTGCTGCCACCCCCATGTCTGCTGCTGCACTACACACCGCCATCCCTCCCTCTGTGAATGTGGTGTTGGGCACAGCATAGGTATCCATGTATGGGGACAGGGATGTTCACATAGCAGGCCCACTGATGGTATCGTCGATCTGACCATACACATATGACGCAGCCCTCACACATACAACCCATTCATATTGTTGTTCACAACGGTGACACAGCTATATTGCTATGCCGGAGGCATTCACAGACATACATACACAGAGGCATGCACGTCCATCTGTGGCATTGCCTGGACTATTGCTGTGGTTCAGCACCTAACGTGTTTGACTGCAGCTGGCGCAGACCTACTGTGCACATGTCTACACGGTAGGCCTGTTCTACAGTAGGCATCTGTGATGTGCTGTGCACATCTCATATCTGCACATTTGGTTGGTGTCCATCGGTCCACGGGCCAGTGGTGGGACATACAGGGATGTTGCTGAACATATATGCATGCGACCCTGTACAGCTGTGACGCTAGCCTCTCAGATGCTCATGTGTCGTGGACGTGAACACCGTACACACACATGTGGTTGTGGGCTGCCGTCCGTACCCATCTCCACCTGTGGGTTGCTATCATCCCACACACTCCTTGTACTGTATGTTCAGGCTATGCACCTATGTGGGGCTTGTGGCCATGCAAGACGATACTATATGCCTTTGCACCCATCACAGACAATGTCACACAGGTACACCGGCGGCCGTACGCGTCACAACCTGTTGCCAGCACATCACATGTGGTGCACGCATACAACATCTCCTGTGGGACATGGTCAATTGTACGGGCATGTCCGGCGGTCACATGCCACAGCTAACCCTACATGACGGCTATGCAGCACATGTGTCTGTACACCTACTGTCACATGTACACGAGCAATGCCCCCCTACCTACATCACATGGTACTACCTGTGGGTATGTGCGTCTGCATCCATGCTATGGCCATAGATGACAATTGTACATCAAAATGTGCAACATACCTAATTGGGGGTTGTCATGTGCACATGTTCCACGTGTCAATGCATTGTTTGTGTCTGTTGGCTGGTCATTGTTGTGCATGGTTAACATGGCTGCCATAGCGTACTGTGTGTGATTCCAGGTACTTCATTGGCCTACCAGCATTGTACATTTCCACAGCACATTCCAGCCATCCTGTAGCCATCTTAGATGACAGTGGGAGGTGTTCCACCATGTGCACATATGTCACACAGTACGAGGGCGACTGACACACATTGTCAGGACTGGGTTCTGACTGCTGTAGATGTGTGTAATGGTGTTTACGACCATGACTGCGCCAGATGGTGTCATCTGGATGTGTGACATTCACAACACACACCTACATTCACATAGCAGCACATCGTCCACGACGATGGACATAACGGCATGAACACTGTGTGCGGTATGTCTGTATGACCACTGCATATATCACTGGTAGCCACCAGCATGGCTGCCTACAACAGCAGTGTGTATCCTGTGCAAACATGAGTTACACCTGTCACAACACACCTGTGTCAGCTGGCCCTGTAGTGGGTGACAGTGCAGTTCCATACATCCTGTAACAGCATACATCGTGCACCACTATGTTGCAGACATGTGAACGGCTGTGCTACTCGACATATGCACACATGAGACATCACCTGGTACACCGTGTCTGCCTTGCCACCTGCTATTGGGGCCACCCTGTGATGACATTGTACGGCCCACATAGACTGGCACATGTGATGGCTCAATGGTGAATTAACCTCCGGATGTGTGTGTCTAGCCAGGTGTCCAGTAGCCAGTGGTCTGCACGCAGGGATACTGGACATTGCCCTACTCTGTCACTGGGACTGTTGACTATGGTCATACTGTACTTATGCAGGCATGTGGTGTTTGTCCAGTCTGATGGTCGTGTTCAACCACACTACCGTGGCACACATGACCTGTGGACATCTGCCTAAGGTGTGCAGCCCACATGTCCATCTTCACATGCTATGCTGCCTGTGCAGCACTGTCACATGTCTGTCTCCGGCAGGGCTGTCACAGGTAGGCACAGCATGCAGTGATGTGTGACAATGCTTACACCCTCCACTGTGCTGTACACAAGCACTGCACACACAGTACGGCGCGCATGTCATTAATCTGCAGTGCCTGGGACCTGCCTCCATGCCCTACACGGCACACCTGCCAGTCCAGATTGTACACAGATCATACCTCCCAGGCACATACCTGGACTGCATCACACACGGGTGGGTGGTTCCCACACAACACAGTGGTTAACACACATACTGTATATTCCCGAGACACATTGCATCATGGGTAATCCATGTTCAGATACCCATGTTCGTGACCGCTACGCACATTGTGACACGACGGTGAATACACTGTACACCACAGGTTACATGCTAGCCGTGTTGGCATACTGTACATTGCACCTAGGACAGGTGCTACTGCCATGTATTGACAGCATCACACACTTCCCTGGTATGGACTCCCATGTACCCACACATGCTTGGCCATGCAGTACACATAGCTGGGTGACACATTACACAACACATACCACACCTACACTACCCTCGGCATGCACCAAACCTCCATGTGTCTGTGTGCTATGCCTACAGACATCCCCCCTCTGTTTGCTGAACATCCATGCTTCTCAGCCCTACTAGCCACACCCTAGACACACGACCATCGCAGCATGCATGGTACATACGCTCTACAGCCGGTACTACCGACATCCACTGACAGAGGTTGTTGATGGCATGGCACCCCGTACGATGGACAGTCTACGTGACCATGCCGACACATATCACAATGCAACTCCGCTACATTTACGCAGTGGTAGGGACCATGCTATTCCACACAGGGACATGGTGGTACTGGCCTTTTCACAGACGCCACAGTGGTATGCCTGTTCCATGCACATGTGCTGTATGGGCACATGTGCAGGCTGTTGCATGGTACTTACTTTCACATGTGTGTGGTGTGTCACTTGACAGTCATGGTGTGTCGTCATGGTGAATCACATACTCCACAGATAGCTACCTACACATGACTGCCATATATTGCAGTGTGGGCCCTCACGCAGTGTGGTGGTATGTCTCTGCTGTTTGGCTACATCCACATTCAATGCAGCATACAACACTCATGCAGGCATTGCCGACTCAGATGTTGCTGGCATCGTGCCTGCCAATGGGGTACCTACCAACAATACACAGTCTCACTCACTACAGGGTTCCAATCCATGGCTGGACATTGTGTTAGCCCTGTGGACACATACATAGTACTGCCATGCACACATTATGTCCTAGAACACGGTCCCAATGTCACCTCCAATCTCCATAGTAGTTGTATCCCGCCAACCTGGCTGTTACATGTCTCTGCAGCAGCACACTGCATTGACTGCTAGCCCGTTCATGTACGTTGTGTACCCTGACCACCACATTACCACATCTATCACACTACACATGGGTGGTACTGCATTGCACGTATTGGGCTGCATTTGTACACCCATGACTGGGCCATTCAGTATGGCACTGGGCCACATCCTCACATACATGCTTCACACACTCATTGACGACCTCCATGCCTTTACTGGCACCCTTGTTGGGCTTCTGTGCGCCACAGCACACCACATCCACATGCTGGCCACCTGTCATACCATTGCATGGGTGGTTGGTGTGGTACAGATGGTATCAAATCAGGCATTATCCGCTCTTTGCCCTTCAGCGCCATTCCACTTTATGGTATTGCCAATGTACGCATCCAGCATCACATCGTACCCCATGTCTCAGGATGTTACGCCATGTGCCTCCTGTACAGGTCACACAGTGGCGCAGGCATATCATGCTAACTACAACAAGTCAGGTACATGTGACATTGCACAGTCCTCAGTCATGTGGCCCCTCATGCTCACTATTTACTTACATACACTACATGCTGTCACAGAGTATTGTCCATGCCTACATATACCACATCTACATACCTGGCAGCATTCTAGCTCATCCTAGTCATATTTCTAACAACCATACAGGTGTCAGTGTGGCAGATATATCATGTGGATATCATTGCATCAGTTACATCACACATAGTGCATACACATCACCTTTGCATAGTGACAGTCATGCACTGTGTATCTCATGGATACTGTCCCTATACATGCATATCACATTGTACATGGTTGCTGTACACACACATGCCCCACATGGTGCTGTGGTTGCCATATTCCACTATGGCGTGGGTACACATGTGCAGGGCCACGCATTTCTGGACCGTATGTGTGGCTGATACATTGGTTGCCCTTGTACCTGTGCCATACACACATGTACACGCGGGCAGTGTTACAATACCACATATGTGGTGTACCTTACACAATGGATACACCTTGACATGTCTCAGTATAGTCATGCCGTGATGTCTGCCCGGCTCAGACTGTTTACACATGCAAATGACAGTCGTGGAACACATCTGTGCTCACCTGCATACCACTAACACAGGGGTGTCCTCTACTCTGCCATGCGCCATGTTCTCCACATTACCGATGCATGTAGTACTCCTACATGGCGTTTGCAGTGGGCAGTGTGGGAGGGCCACTCCTGCATGTGTGCACACATGCCACATTGCTCAGCCTGGGCGTCTGTGTGACCTCCACAGACTGGACACACACCGTGCTGTGGGACATAGGTCCTGTGCACATCCTACAGGGACACACTGTGTCACTACTCATGTGATAGCTCCCTTACTGGTAGGGTGACACGGACCCATGCTACCACCACAGCGGAAGTACTGTATAAACATAAACAGTTGACATCCACCTCTGCCGTTCAGTGGACACTACCATGGGGGGGGTTGACACTACTGTGTACATTGCACATATGTTTACACACGGCCCTGCCGGACATCATTGTTGCACACATTGCACCTGCTACGGAACGTTTGCACATGGTTACTTGCTGTTCACTCCATCTCGGGTACCTATTCTGCTACTACTCTGTCCCACATGTGCAGGCCATACATATCCTGTTTATGTACATAACATTAGTCCATCCCTCCATCATGCATGCTATGCCTGTGATACTGTCTATGATTTCTGAACATATCCATCATGACAGCTTTGCATTACACATAATTGACATCGTCACCCCTACTGCGAGGGATACGTGCACGTCGTGCGCACATTCCGTATGGCATCGACGGTATATGCCCATGCACATGTGTGCTGTGACACTATACATACATGTCCTATCCCCTGCTGTGGCACTTCATTGTTCGATATCCACTGACAGCATCAGCGTGGGTGGTGTCATTGTTCTGTGTTTGAAATCCCTATTGGGGACCTTGGGTTATCACGGCTGTGTACATGTTGTCCCACTGCTGTGCACACGTTGTCCACAGACGTTGGTATGCTCCGCGGCTTAGCATTACATAACCACCTTTCACCACTGTCTGCCTGATGGACAGGTATCTTTACTTACACACATCGTTCACATACAGTGCAGATTCGTCATACGTATCATGCGTTACACACCAGTACATATCGTGGGTTAAACATACCTTTCCGGCCTTTGCTTTTGTATTCTAGATATCTTCCTCTTGCTTGGTTTGTATTCTATTTCAGTTCGGTATGAACATACGGTTTGAATATCCAGGGAGCCTTCCTTTTATTCGTCGTCACCTGAGGCATGTGGGTTCATCACGCCAATAGCTGTTCCTCGGTGTGTACTTATGCGCATATCAGCGGTGATTCTCCTCCATTCGTACGTTACGCGCGAAACTAGGCCATGGTTCATTCCTCGTGTGCCCGTTGGTTATCTGCACTACCTTCGTGGGGATGGTATGTATTGTATCATGTTTGTGTGACTGCATCCGCTATGTGTGGTGTCAGGTACATATCGCTGTGTTAGCCGTGGATTGTGTGTGTTGGGTATGATATTTTGTTCGACACGTGGGTGTCCGTGTCCTGGCGGCGTCTGTCGATGGCGTTGTGCATTTAGATGTGTAACATAGCTGTTATATTCCTGTACACAACGGATGCAGGGAAGCATCGGCTGCTGCTAGTGTTTCCCACGCGGCTTGTCGCGGGTATGCCGCTGTCATTGACTGCCTGTATGTTTTTGCTACGGTTTCGGCTGGTATCCCTTTGATATGTGCGATGGGGTATATCTGCGGATATGGGTGACGGGTACGGGGTGTGGGTCTTGCATTTATACATTCACGATATGCTTGTGTGTGTGCTCCATCCCTGCTTGGGGAGCTGCAGGTTACCTGTCTGTTGTTCTGGGAGTGTTTGTTTTGTTGATGTCGTGTGGTGTCGGTGTCGCCTGCGTGTGTGCTTCCTGCACGTATTCCTCCTTCACATCGGTTATATATCTGCGGATGTTCGTACGTGCCTACTATCCATTGGCATTTTGTCACTGATAGCTACGGTGATTGTGGCCCTGTACTTGGAACGACCTGTACGCTACCGGTTGGCTCCTATTCGTGTGGCGCTTGCTTACTTAACAGTCGTGGAACACACTGCGGTCTTTCCGTGTCGGTACGTGGCCACGATCGGTGCCGGGATAACACCAGCGTATCTTCGCCGTACATGCCTGATGCTGTGTAACGTTGCCGACATGTCTTGTTGAGTCTACCATATGGCCGCCATACATGCGGTCATAGTTTGTACATGCGTCCTTTGCATCTCCTGTTGGCTATGGGCCTGTGGTACATTCTGGGACATTTCCGCTTTGCATCGTTTTACGTCGCCACGCCTTGCCACTGAGGGGCTGTCAATACTACTTTCTGGGCACTGCTATACATACGCCTATGGTTCCTGTACTGTATGCCTACACATGCTATTCCACTCCACGTGTGACATGTCACCTACATACACATTTTACAGTGGCACACACATTACACACACGCGGCGCGACACACGACAAACTCACCTCACACATACACATATTCCCGCCGTAGCTCTCAGCCTTCCATTTCCAGAATGAGGGACACACACCTTCATAATGTGTAACACATGGGCAAAATGTGAAACACATACCAATGGCTTACTAACAACTTCAGCTAAGAAGGTCATAGGGTGGTTGAAATATGCTGGTTTACGTACAAGGAAGAACCTTTACTGAATTCATATGTTTAATTGATATTTACCAGGTTACATTTAAATATATTCCTAACATTGAGTGTGTGACAGACTATTTCAATGTGGAACTTTGAGGAACTTCGCGGAACATGAACTATTTTAGACCCCAACTAAGGTACGTTCCTCATAATGACGTACACTTGACAGGTATGATTGCCGCTTTCGCACCGATGGTTGAACACAATACCTACGTTGGACGCATCGCCGGCGGCCGTGTGTACCTCCGCAGTCATATCCTATGGATATGACACGCACATATCACGTTGCTGTACCGTGGCCTGGCGATCATCCCGACCCGCGGATATACATTGATGCAGGTTAACATTTCCATGGCTGGCGTTCCCTGCTCTGGCCACCCTCCCGGATGATCGGGTTGACGTTCACTATGTTTACTATGTGGTGATATCACGTCTTACTTATCTGTCAACTTGCATCCCTGGGTTCCATATTAACCTGTTGTACTTTATATCTGTGTATGTGTACATATATTTCTACGTGTGTACTGATATCTATTTCCATATCTGTGTATGCACATAAGTACATATGTATTCGACTTGCGGCGAATGTGGCAGCATACGGCTACGCCGTCTGCTGTGGAGCCGGCGTGCGTTCGAGGTGTTGGCGTTCCATGCTCTGCTGGCTATTGGGTGCGCAGTGTTTGGGTGGTGCCTTTGTTGGAGTCACACATACGTCCGCACATACGGTACACATTACGGGCGGACATGTTTGTGTGGCGTCCATTTTACTGTGTGTGCAGGTCAGGAGGTGTCAGTCCATGGGGCCTACACTGTCAAAGTATGTGCTATGCGTTCCCTCTTTGCCAGGGCGTAGGCATATTGGGTACGCCTCTGTCTACCTACTGGGGCTGGCTCAGTGTGTCCATGGCGCTGAACGCCCTGTGCCTGTGCTTGCCCTGGCAGTTGTGGCGGGCTTGGTGGCCCTCCAGCATTATGTCCCTGCAGCAGCTGTTTCCGCAGAATCATATTGTGTAGCATACAACATACTATGAATATGTGGGCACATGTGCCTGGAGAGTACTGCAAGGCTCCACCGGATGTATCCAAGCACCGGAACCGTGATTTCAACATCCCAAACACACGCTCTATGATTATTCTTGTTTGTGCGTGTGCCTCATTATGGCGTTCTTGCATGTGTGTGTGTGCATTTCTGATGGGTGTCATCAACCACGGCTCCAGTGCGTAGCCAGCATCCCCCACAAGGTGACCTTGTGTGATGTCCCCCCTGGCGAATACCTGATACAGCTGTGAGGCATGCCAGATATGGGAGTCGTGGTAGCTTCCAGGGCTGCCAGCACACACATCCATGATAATGCCCTGCGCATTGCACACGACCTGGCAATTGATGGAGGGGTATCCCTTGCGGTTTATGTAGCGTCTACCCTGCTCCCCGGGTGGTGACTTAATTTCTATGTGCGTACAGTCTATCGCACCCAGTACCTCCGGGTATTGTGCCACACGGTGGAAGCGGCGCATATTGCTAGCCAACTCCTCCTGAGATCTGGGGAAGTTTATGTACTCATGGGCATGTGGTAACATGGCATCCAGGAACTGGTGTAGTACCCTGGATGCTGATGCCTGTGAGATGCCCATTATGTCCCCGGTTGGCCTTTGAAAGGTACCTGTAGCCAGTATTCGCAAGCTCACACATACCTTTGTGTCCACTGGGATGGGCTCCCCTCTGTTGTCTCTTGTTCTCAGGCGTGGCCGGCACAGCTCCACTATTTGCTGTAACGTGTCCCTGTCCACCCTGTAGCGCTCTACTATCTCCAGGTCTTGCAGCCCCTGGTAGGTCACCCTTGGTCTGAACACTCTCCTTCTCCTGTGAGGCCTACGGTAGTTGTCGGCACCGTCCTCCGCAACTCCGTCTGTCTCTGCCACATACCTATGCATCACGGCCACGGCGGCACCCAGCATATACATATTAAAAGTTCCCCGTCTGTTTACACCCTACGGTGCGGCGTTTGGGAAATCGCGCTGTGTGTTGTGTGCATTCACACTTTATACTGTTGTGCTGTATACCCGGTGATGTCATTGGGTGTGTCTGTGCAGCCGTATCCATGGATTATTTTCGGTGTTTTACGGTTGCAACTGCAACGGTATTGCCTTTAGTGTTACATTACAGTTGCCTGCATTGCCTTAGCTTTGCATCTTACATTACTGCATCCTGCAGGCACATGGCATATGATGCATTTTATCTGCAGCCGCAGTTATGCTACCTCTGTACTTGGCTGTGCTATTTCGGTTCTTTGCTCTTTGCATTTCTACTACATCCCCTACTATCTTTGCATTCATATGCCTCCCCTTTCCCGTTATGCAGGAGTCTGCATGCAGAGTTGTCAGCTGCCGCCGTTTGCCCTTCCTGGATTGATTGGTGTTGATTGCTCATTACGGCTCCATTTACACTGCTTCCGCATTTCCTCGTATTCTCCGCATTACCTTCCTATATCCGTGGTTGTTGACGGGAGGCCGTCACATGACTGGTTTGGGGAACGTAGTCATCCTCGTGCACATGCATCTGTGCGCGCATTATGTACTCTCAGCGCATCTATTTCCTCACACGCCAGTCCTGATGCTGTGATGTGCATTGTACAGCCCAGATTTGCTGACCTCCAATATCCTTCCTCCTACAGTGGCACACCCCTCTGTGGTTGACATGTATCTCGTGTAGGCCACTCCTCGGTGTAGTACCGCTGCGCCGTTTGCTCCATCCTTACACCGGCGCCGTTTTTGCGATTCACTATTATCTGCCTCATTTGCATGGAATTGACTACTAATACATGGTTACGGCGCCGAACACTGCCACCACTCCTTGACAACCATTGCGCTGGGGTTGAAGCTTTACATACATACTATGGTGTGTGGTGGCTGTGCAGCTGATGTGTGTTATACTGCTCTTTTAGGACATTGTCATATTATTTCATTGCTTTGCAACTTCTGTGCACATATCCGGGGGGTCTGCTGTTCTTTCTACGTACATGCCATTTATGTCATTTTTTACATTTTGTGCATATTTTCTTTGGACATTCTCGGTGCCTTTCCACATTGGCATATTGCACCTGTATGATACCTGACTTTGACAGCCTTCCGTTACTCCTCGGTCATGTTTGGGTAAATGTAAACCGTTTTTTTTGGTTTACATTGCCGTGCCCTTACGCTACGCCTGCGCCACTTCGTGGATCGCTATTTCCCTTCATTTGCATGGTGCAATACCGCACACAGTGTGTTTTGCATACCTACGCCGGGGGCGGGGAAGGTCCGGCGCACGCCGGTAGTGCACGTGGAATTCATTCATACCTGAATCGCTCAGCAGCCATATTTGGCGTTATAACGCCGACGCTATGCTGGCGCCTGGCGCAAGGTTCATGAATCCCGGGGTCGGTCTTATTGCCAAAAATACTATATGTAGCATTAGCAATACAGTTAATTCCTGAAAGATGCATTCTTAAAGAAATAAACTCATGTTTAATACAATTTTTATGGTATCCCAAAAATAATAGATTAGCTCTAACTCATCACATTAGACCCTGGAAACAAGGAGGATTGAACTTCCTAGAAATAGAAACATATATAAAAGCATATGTTCTTAAAACTACAATAGACTGGATAAACCCAAATTATTTTGCCAACTGGAAAGAATTAACAATGGCTATATTAGCAAACAAATTTTATCTGTTAAAAAAATGTTTAATAGTAGACAAATCAAACAAACCCTGGTACATACTATGCATAAGTATACAATATAATATAACAAAACCTTCTAAAACAACACTGATTAATCATTACATCAGTTCCTTTTGGAAACTTATCAATGCAAACATAGATGTAAAACTTTGGTTTGACCTTTTAACCCCATTTACCATCACTAAGAACTTTCCTCACAAAATATATAGGGAAACAATAACCTCCTGGGAACAAAATGGATTCTTATGCTGGTTTCAATGCGTAAATAAATTAAATGTTTTAGATATACATATGATAAAAACTGCTTACAATATTCCAACACAGGACTGGTTAACCTTACAAAGCATTCTAATGTACACTCAAGATTTATGCAGATTAATTAATAATTCCTCATTTAAAGATTTTCCAAATCTAATAAGTTTTCTATATGAATTTATATTTAATAGTTGTGAAAAGAAAAATTCCATTTCAAATCTATATAAAGAGTTAATAACATATAAAACAATTCACAAACCATCATACTGGCAGTTCTTAACAAAAGGTCAGTCATTGCAGTTAACAGAATAAATTAAAAGTAACATCTTACTAGCAGTTAATTACACCTCTAACATACAGTACTGGAAAATATTTAACTGGAAATATTTACAAAGAGCATTTTTAATACCAGATAGAATTAAAAAGATCAGTACTACTAAAAATGTTTTTTGCTGGAGGTGTGAAAAGTCAAATAAAGCAGACTGGATTCATATTTTTTATGAATGTAATAACATTTAATCATATTGGAATGGAATCAATCATGTTTACAAGCTTTATTTAATGAATCCTTTACCTTAACTAAAGTATTGATAATACTAAATGTAAATTAAGGTCCCTACCAGAATAAGACAAATATGTATTTGTTATGGACAATACTTGCTATATCTAGGAAATGCGTAACCAGAAGGTAGAATTCAAATACACCCCCGACCTTGGAAGAATTCTACACTTTACTGAAGACAACTGCATTGATGGAAATAAAAATCAAAGAACTACGAATCTGTCCCAGGCCATTGGCAAATAATCCTTGGAAGAAAGTTATATCTTTGTTGGACACTCTGCAATAATCAATATTGTATCTCTGATAACTGATCTGTTAATTCTATATTTAATAACATAGTGTATATAATTGAAAGTCAGGCTATTGTAAATATTATATATAGTTGTCTAAAATTATATTTAAAAATATTATGTAAATGTTATTTTAATTGAAAATAAAATATTTGAGAAAAAAACAGGACATAAGCCATGAATGCTGAGAAACTGGTGAACAACGATTATAACATGAATTTGACAAAAACATTCATAAAGGTTTATTTATATATAAAATATTCTCTATAGGAGTTTTCTTTGCACCTGTTCCATTTCAGAGAACAATGCAGAATAAGTCTTAATGGACTTGAAATGCAGCCAGGAATTTTAAATAAATGTTAATTTATATAGAAATAGCATCTGCATACTTAGCATACTAGACAGGTTATGAAACACCAATATACACTTAAAAAGAACTAAGGGCATATTCTTGAAGAACAAAGCGACATCTTAGTTCTTGATATAGATCCCCTTGGGTTTATGCTGAGTTAAAGAAAAGAGCAAGCACTTCTTTAAACAGTAGCACCCAGTATTAAGACATAAATAAAAGGTTTTTGAGGATTGGTAACAACAGCGTGTTTCCCAAGACTCCTAACTGTCAACTCCGCTGCACAAACTGCTGCATTAGTAAACTGACAGTAAGATCCGAATCCAGACAGAACATTTGAAGTTCTTAAACTGACAATTCAGCCTTCTGATATACTGGTACATTATGAGGGCAATGCACTAGTGATACTATTATGGAATGTATCAACATACGTTGTTGCCACAGTGTTTTAGCATAAAATGCCTGATGTATTAAGTAATCCTATTGTATTGGGCCTATCAGTCTAACATCTGCAAAAGAAAATCATTAGTTAAATAAAGAAGGTATTATGGCAAGTTGGAGATTTGTTTCATAGCTATATTTAAGGATTTACCATGTGAACATCTCAGAAGATATTCATTTCTTTCTTTAAGGAGATGAACACTGTGCCACTAGTATTTACAAAAATTCTGAGACAGTCCATACTGCTGCAAGCATACTACTTTAGAAGAAAAAATTATACTTCTGGGGCTTAGTTGGGTTTACTGATCCATTGACATCTGTACAAATTAAATAATGCACAAATAAAGATTCAATGATATCCAAGAATACATTGTGAAAGATATCTCACTTGTCACAGTTGCATCATTCTGGCATCTCTAATGTCAAATATTTGATGAAAAGTCATATATAATGGACAAATAAAGATTGTAATGCAACATAGTAGTGATTTGTAATAGATGCTCGGAATGCAGGATGTGTGTCACCAATGCATGAGAATATCTGGGTAAGCAGTAGAAATATTTCACAAAGATTATGGTGGATTTCTTTTCTTAAAAAGTCTGGTGGTACAGAGCATCCATTTGAAATGGATATATGTGAACCTTACAATAATCTTGGCTTTTGGTACAGTTGTTTAAACTTTACCAACATGTTTTAGCTGCATGGAAATCAGGAAACCAAAAAGAAAAAATATCCTCTAACAAAAGTGAGGAATTCACAGACTTTATAGACTAATGGCATTATTTATATCACTTCTGCACTCTATCATCCTTCATTGAATGGATTAGCGGACTGAACAGAACAGTATAATTTAAAGAACATGTGAGAAAATTGACTGTAATCTTTGAAACAACTAGAAAAATCTTTACTTAGTGGTTTAATTATATAATAGTCAAGTACTAGGCTGTCACCTACCGGAATGTAATAAGGAAAGAAAAAAGTTACCCCTGAGTAACTAAGCTTATTCCAATTTCACAATAAAAGTTTGTGTGAAACATATCATGCAAAAGAAGTGCTGTTTGAAAACAGTAATGGGTGTACTGTGTCCGCTATCCTGTACTTTTGGTATGGGTAATGTTAGAAGTGTTAGAAAACATGTTAATCAAATTTTGGAAAGAAAATAGTGGCTAATTATCTCTGAGAAAGATTGTTGAGACACTATACTTGTTGAATCTGTGACTCCAGAGTAGTAAAGTGTTATCACTATGGATATGAATAGTGAATGAAGGAAGGATGTTTGTAGTGGTTCCCTGTGGTCAGCTGACTGCAGTATATTGAATAGATCTGTGATGGAAAAGAGCAAAGTGAAATGTCTGAGATTTGCTGTTCAAGGCTAAGTGGCAATCTGAGGTGAGGAAGACTACTATATCACAGGTTGTACAAAATGCACATGTTAGTAAAGAGTAAAAAAAAGACAACTGATTTGAGTCTGCAGTAATATGTGATGCAAGAGGAGAAATGATCTTTTAACAATGGTACTCTATTCTGCCACATCCTTCCTAATTTTCTGAATTGCTTTTGACATTCTTATAGTCCTTAGCAACCTGTCCACAAATTAGGTCAGAGAACCTGGCAACACTTCATCTAGATTTGTAAGGATTCTGAGTGGTACTGCATATGGACCCCATGGTTCATTATCTCTTAAAACTAGTGACTCCCTTTTAACCCTCTTCTGACCAAAAAAAAAAATAATAATAATCAGTCAGCCTCTCACTTCCCATCCCCTCTTCACTCATACAGGATTTCTGCCTACAGTCTCCTTAATAAAGGTGGAGATAAATATTCTTAGAAGCTTTGTTTATTCTCCTTCCTCTTTGAATTCTCTACTCTCTTTCATTAATTTTTCAGTATCCCTCACAATACCTCTGGGTTGCCTGTTATTTCTGTTTAACACCCACCCTATTGGGCATTACTGCTTGTTTTCCTCTTTTTTTTTGTCTGCTTTTCCATATCTTAACTCTTTTTTTGTCTGTCTCACTTCCTTTATTGCATTCTCTTTAACATTTCATAATGTTGTCTTCTTTCATCATCCTGTCCTTTTTACTTCTTGTAAACCGTCTCCTTTTACCACACAGCTTTCCTAACCTCATTACTGAACTCTGGTGGTCTTCTCTTCATGATGACATGTTTACTCTTTGTTTTCTTCCTTGCCAGCTCATGCTATATAGATCCAGAGGTTTGACTGTCCAGCTTGCAACCTACTTGTTTTTAAGAAGCTTGATTGCTTTAAACTTTCATACTGACATTTTTCACTTCCTATTTTTTCTATTACTGATATTTATTTTTGTATTATAATGTATCTGTTAATATTTATTTTTGTATTCTGTTACTTGATCTTATCTCAGCTCCCCAGTGATGTGGTATATGCATAGACCAGACCAGGAAGTGCTTTACAGACTGAGCAGAGCTTACCTCTAAGCAACCTTTATGAAACAGACTATAACCGTTCTTGAAGCCTTCCTGAGCAGTTTAGTTTTCCATCTTTATGATTTTTATTGTAATTTAGAGTCCCTTGTACCTTTTCAAGTTGTTTCAGGTGGGTTGTTTGAAGTTCACAAAATACATAGTTACATTTGACAATGTGTTATATCAGTGAGGTATACAATAACCTTCCCAAAGTATCTAGATGTCACCTTCAGAATTAGTTGGACTAAATAATATGCTTTTCTGACTTTGACAGATGAGCAGTAGTCAAAGGTTAAATTGTTTTATGTCATTGCCTCTAGACCTTCAGTGACTGTACTGTCTTATGTGACTTAACCATTTATTTTATATTCCTAAGTTGCATTTAATGACATTCAACCCGAAACCCGAGATCATTATTACTGTATCAGGTGTATATTTTGCAGGTTATTTTGGATAGTTTCATCATCTTTTGTCAAAGTAATTTATGCTACTCAGTTTGCTGTCATTAATCCACAGCCCATTTACCATTGTATGTCTGATAAGAAATGTTTGAAAAGAAGTGGCCCCAGTACAGTGCCCTCTGGTAATCCTTATAGGGACAGATAGGTAACCCGAACAAGACACTGACATATGCGCCCTGTTTAACAAACTTTCTACCCATTGAGGCATATCTGGACTGAAAAAGAATGCTTTTAATTGGTCAATGACTCCATTATTTACTGAGCTGGCTTAGCAAGGTTAAGATAAGCAAACATGAATTGTTAGCCCTTAATCAAATACTACTGCTACCTCTTCAAACAATGCCACAAGATTAAACAAACATGCTCTCTCCTTAGAAAACCCACACTGTTACATATGTAAAAGACCTAGGTCCCAGCTCTTCTTTTGAATAAGCTCCTTGTGATGAAAGGAGGTACTGCCAGCACAGCTAGCTGGAATTTTGTAAATAATTATATGTCATTGGTGAATATCAAAATGATTTATATAAGATGCTTGTGTTGCAAAACTTAGAACTGTATGTCATGTGTATATCAAACTGCTCTGTACAAATGTTTGTGTTTTAAAGGTATTTTGTAAAATGCTTGTGCTTAAAATGTATCCACAGTGTGCCCTACTGGAAGAGAACAGAAATGTACATGCACTATTGCAACTGTTTAAATGTATATGTCAACAGAGGAACCTGGAGGGTTAACTTCAGTCCAGCAAACTTCAGAAAAATAGCTGAAACTGTTGTTGTTTGTCTTTCGGCTTTTCCCGGTTAGGGATCGCCACAGCGGAACTCCCGTCCGCTAATGATTGGCTGTAGATTTTCATGAACGCTGAGGTGCCAGCTTGACGTCCAGCCTTCAATGAAGGCACGCCTATTTACGCATGTCTTTCGAGTGTCCACCCAACCATGGGGAGGACATGCAGACTCCACACAGAAGGTAGCCCCCGTACACCAGCCGAGAATCGAACGGGAGAACCTCTTGCTGTGAGACAACAACGCTACCGCTGCACCACCGTGGATGTCTGGGCTATGCAATAAAGAGGCTATCTCTCAAGTTTTCAATGCAGCTAGAGGCACAAAGTCTGTACTAAGAAGCTTTCTGTATTGTCCTTGGAGTAAACTAATTTGCTTCTTTTGAAGCATGAAGGAATGCAATTGTTTTATGACTTCCAGCATCTGCCAAAGATCTGAGGAAAAGCCCTTCAATACATATTTTTATGGGTAGATGCTAAATGCTGCCAACTTCTTGCAATGGGGGTTTTGGCCTGGGGACTAGAAGTCAGATGACTAGAAATTATGTCATTATGCAAGCTAGCCCAGCATTAATATTTTAGATATTAACTTGAGAAGCCTCTTAGAGCATTCTGTATTCAGTATTTGACCTAACAAGCACCATTCACCACACATCTGCCTTGGTTTGTGTGAGCCTGTGCTGCAAAGTTATTTTAAATATCTCCTGTGTTTTTGAACTCTGATGCCATTGTGAATATATATATATATATATATATATATATATATATATATATATATATATATATATATATATATATATAGTATTGTCTTGTTCTTTTATTATTTATTATTAATATATTTAAACCTTTCATTGTGACTGATCTTTGTAGAGGTTTTGAGAGTACATGCATATTTATTTGTTGACACTGTGTGGGCCACTCCTAATAGCCTTGCTCTTGGTCAAACTACCATTTGTATTAATATTAATATTACGCAGTATAATTGGACACCCCTTGTTAAGGGCCCTAAAGTAGCTGATAAAGAGTGATTCTTGGCAGTGAAAACTACCTTATACTCCAAGCAGAAGGGGGCATAGCAAATAACCCTGTGCCATCCTTTCCCAGGTGTGTGTGTGTGTGTAAATCAAACCTCAAAGAGTGTGTGTGTGTGTGTGTGTGTGTGTGTGTGTGTGTGTGTGTGTGTGTGTGTGTGTGTGTGTGTGTGTCAGGTACTTGGGCTGGGACACAAAGCCCTGGTTGAACAGACAGGGAGCTGGAGGTCTTGGCTTTATCAGTCAGCTTTGATCTCAACTCTATAGCTGTGCCAGTGGTGAGTCATATTGGGAATATGGAGAAAGAGGGAGAAACCAGTCCTGTACTGTCTATGGTCTCTTTGTGCTCTTAAGGGAAATTGCATTTGATGCAGAGAGCTGCATCTGGAAATACTGTGAGTGTACCTGTCATCCTCTCAGTGAACATCCCCCTACTGTTGCCAGTGGTGAGGACTGAGGCTCCTTAATTACTTGTCCAGTGGAGAGTCATCACATTTGGTTGGCAGTGGTCGGATCACTACATCACATACTGTGATTCATTGGTGTGGATATTGAACTCCTGTAGCCTGTAAACAGTGGTCACTAAAGAAGGTGTGTGTACTCTCAAGCAGCCACATGATAGATATTCCAAGTTTCATATCAAAATAGTTTTATTTAATATTTTTGTTAGCATCGTCAGTTAGGGAGAGCAGGCAAGGATGCTAGCAGAGGATTATGGCAAGCTGACAAGGAAATAGTTGGCTGAGATGTGCCAAGCCAAAGGTTTGGGGAATGCTGACCTAGCTAAAGGAGAAATGATTGCAACCTTAACCACAGCTGCATCACAGACCAGCAACCAGGAGGACGACCAGACTGGCCTTGGGGATGTACAACTCTCAAAAAATGGACAGTACAGCTTTGCCTCAGAGGACTTAAAAACCCATCTGGGGTTAGAGACTTGAACTGGAGGCCAAATGAGAGGCTGAGGCAACACGAAAAGGAAATGCTGACTCTTTGAGTGGGTCCTGGAGGTAATGGGGAAGGGAGTAACTGAACCCCAGAAGCGGTAAAGGTCACTAAATGTCTTCCATAGTTTACAGAGTGTGATAATTTTAGTAGTTTTGAAAAGGTATGTAAACAGTATAATGTTGACCAAGGGGTCTGGGTATGGTTCCTGACCCCCTTACTCCATGGTAAAACTGTAACTGCTGTTTCTAAATAGTCTGACATTGATTGCTTAAATTATAATACTGTTAAAATTGTTTATTAGAGTTTTTTAAGTTAACTCGTGAAGCTTATAGAAAAAGTTTTGTGACCACAGGCACAAGGCAGATGAAAGTGTATGTGATTATGTTGCTGAGTTAAGCATTTATTTTCATAGGTGGGTGAGTGGGTGTCAAGCCATCATTTTTGTAAATCTGGCAGACCCTTTGTTGAGGGAACAAGCCCTTAGCACTTTGCCTGAGGACATGAGAATCTGGTTGGCGATAGGGAATGCAATACCACAGATGAGTTGGGGAAAAAGGGGTACCTATACTTAGTAAAAAGGGCATCACTGCACAGGAAAGGGATACTCAGTGCTGCACATGGGTCTAAGGGAACACATGGTGGGCACTGGGCAGCCTAAACTGTCCCAACAGAGTCCACCAGTAACAGGGGAAGCCACTAGTTCAGGTACATGGCCAGGATCAAGGGTTAAATGTTTTAAATAAAAAATTTTAAATGTAACCAGTGGGGCCATATAGCATATATAAGTCCACAGAGGCAAGGTAGGTAATAAAAGGTAGGGGATCCAGTAACCTGGGAATGACAGAATGCCAGGGGTAAGTTGTCTGGAGACAGCAAGGGTGCCACACTTCCACAAGAAATTATATCCTGTCTTAGTAGATGGGAAATAGGCCACTGCTAAGAGAGACACAGCCTCTGGCCTAACCATTGTGAAGCCTGCAATGGTTAAAGAGGAGCATGTCTTGCTTGGGCAGTCTACTTCAGTCAGAGCTTTAGAAGGGACCTCATTCCATATCCCTCTGGCTAGGGTTCACCTTGACGGGGAGTGTGAAAAAGTAAGCAAGCAAGTAGGTGTGTTTGAGGATATCCCTGCAGATGTCCTGATAGGGAATGATTTTGATAATGCAGTACCTTGTGTGTATGCAGTGACACACAGTCAGGCTTGGAGACAAGCATGTGGGTCTGGTTGCCTGGGGGAGACCCAGGTAGATTGCACACTTGCAGCCAGGACTGGTGAGGTGGCTACTTCGTGGGGAGATACCTTGTAGAAGTGAGACTGAAGGTGAGCCACAGCTGCTTGTTGGTACTGATGCTCCCTTGGGCAGAGTGACTGCAAGGGCAGAGGTGAGTAGTAGTACCCAGGCTGACAGTGAGGCACTACTGTCAGAGGATACCAGGCTTCCTGTGGAAGGGGAGCTGGAAAGGGTTACAAAGAGAGAGTTGAGACAGGCTCAGCTCTCAGACCCTACATTACAAGGCTTGAGGGAGCTAGCCAGGGAGGCACCTGATTCTCAAGGAAAAGGGGAATCTGTATACTGGGACAAAGGGTTGCTGTAAAGAGAGTGGAACCAAGAGGGGGGCTAGAGGGTGAGGTAATACAGCAGATGGCAGTGCCCAAAGCCTACCTTCTGGCACTTCTAGCCATAGCCCATGGTATTCCCTTTGCAGGTCATATGGGCATAAAGTATACAAGAGACATCTTATGCAGAACATTTATTGGCCTGGGATTTCCAGGGATGTAACAGGGTACTGCAGGACCTGTGAGCAGTGCCAAAAAGTAGCCTTTGCCTGTGACTGAGGAGCCATTTCAGAGGGTAGCTTTAAATATTGTGAGGCATCTGAGTACCCCAAGTTCCACAGGGAATAAGTATATCCTTGCGGTAGTAGACTCTGCTACCAGATAGTCTGAGGCTGTGACTGTGTCCTCCATTGAGGCAGAAAGGTGGCAAATGCTTTGTTAGTGATTTTCAGCAGGGTAGGTTTCCCAAAAGAAATACCGACTGACAGAGGTGCTTATTTCATGTCAGACCTGCAGGCTTGTCTGTGGGAGCACTGTGGGATGAAGCACCTAAAAACCACCCCCTACCACCCCCAGACTAATGGTTTTGTGGAGAGGTTAAACTACACTAAAGGTCATGCTATGGGCATTTGCAGACTAGTTTAAGAAGGTGTGGGACAAATATTTGCCCTGTGTGTTTGCTTACAGAAAGGAGCCGCAGGAATTCACAGGTTTTTCACCTTTTGAGTTGCTCTATGGGCATAGGGTGAGGGGATCTCTAGATTTGATGGACTCTCAAGACAGAGAATGATGGAGTAATGTAGTCCCAAATAGGCTTATTCCTCTCAAGCAACATTTCGCAAGGGTCACTTGAAAAACTAGCTTGAGTCTTTAAAGGGGGAAGAAGTGAGATGAAAGAAGATACTGCATGCACAGCTAGCTGGAATTTTGTAAATAATTTTATATCGTTGGTGAATGTTGAAATGATTTATATAAGATGCTTGTGTTACAAATGTATTAGAACTGTATGCCATGTGTATATCAAACTGCTCTGTACAGATATTTGTGTTGACAAGGTATTTTGTAAAGTGCTGGTGCTTAAAATGTATCCACAGTGTACCCTACTGGAAGAAGGCAGAAATGTATAAGCACTGTTGTAACTGTTTAAATGTTTATGTCAACAGAGGAAACTGGAGGATTAACTTCAGTCCAGCAAACTTTAGAAAAATAGCTGAAATTAAATTACTTTATAGGCTACACAATAAAGAGGCTGTCTCTCAAGTTTTCAATGCAACTAGAGACAGAAAGTCTGTACCAAGCTTTCTGTATTGTCCTTGGAGTGAACTAATTGCTACTTTTGAAGCATGAAGAAATGCGATTGTTTTACAACTTCCAGCATCTGTCAAAGATCTGAGGAAAAGCTCTTGTCTGTATATTTTTACAGGTAGTAGCTAAATGCTGATGGCTTCTAGCAATGGAGACTTTGGCCTGGGAACTGGAAGTCAGATTACCAGAAATTGTCATTCTGCAAGCTAGCCCAGCAGTAATATTTTAGATATTAACTTGAGAAGTCTCTTAGTGAGACAGAGCATTCTGTATTCGGTCTTGGACCTGACAAGAACCATTCACCACACATCTGCCTTGCTCTAATGAAGTAAGTTTCTAGGGTTCAGTATAATTCTCTTAGATACAGTCAGGAATATAGTGAAGTTTAGTTTAGATGTTTTCTTTGTTTGTGTAAGCCTGTACTGCAAAGTTATTTTAAATATTTCCTGTGGTTTTGAACTCCGATGTCACTGTGAATATATATTTAGTATTGTCTTGTTCTTTTATTATTAAATATATTTAAACCTTTCATTGTGGCTGAGCTTTGTAGAGATATTTACGTTTTGAGAGTATTTGCATATTTATTTGGTGACACTGTGTGGGCCACTCCTAATAGCCTTGTCCTTGGTCAAACTAGCATTTGTATTAATATACATATTACACAATAACATTGGATACCCTTTGATAAAGGCCCTTAAGTAGCTGATGAGTGACTTTGGCAGTGAAAACTACCTTATAGTTTGGTCAGAAGGTGACGTAGTGAATAAACCTGTGCAAGCCTTTCGTAGGTGTGTGTGTGTCTGTGTGTGTGTGTGTGTGTGTGTGTGTGTGTGTGTGTGTGTGTGTGTGTGTGTGTGTGTGTGTGTGTGTGTGTGTGTGTGTGTGTGTGTGTGTATGTGTGTGTGTGTAAATAAAACCTCAAAGAGTGTGTGTGCATCAGCTACTTGGGCATGGACAAAAAGCACTGGTTGGACAGAGAGTGTGCTGGAGGTCTTGGCTTCATCACTCAGCTGAGATCTCAACTCTATAGCTCTGGCAGTGGGGGCTCTTATTGGGATCTGGAGGAAGAGGGAGAAACCATCCCTGAACAGCTTGTGGTCTCTGTGTGCTCTTAAGGGAAGTTGCACTTGATGCAGAAAGCTGCATCTGGAAATATTGTGTGTGTACTTGTCATCCTCTCAATGAACATCTCCCACTGTTGCCAGTGGTGAGGATTGAGGCTCCTTGATTACCGGTCCAGTGGAGAGTCATCAGACTCCCATTGAGATTTTTCCATGATTTCACATAGAATACTGTAAGGCTGCTGTGTTTAAAATTGTTTGGGGCTGATGTGACCCCTGCCATTTGTGAACTGGTATAGCTACAGCTTCTCATCATAGACAAATAATGTGCAACATACTAATATTTTGTTTAAGGCAAGTAATAGGCATTTAGTTTGGCTTTCATTGATGCTGTTTAAGATAGCATCATGTCTAGGTACATGGATTATGAGTCTTCGGTTTCACTTGTACCAGCATTTTTCATGTTTCAACTCTTAGTTCACAAAATTCATTCATCCCAAACTGCTATTTATTTGCTCCTCTGTGGAGACAGATAACAAACTGTTGCAAAATATAAAATATACCACCAGGACTGAAGAGGATATTACTGATTATTACAAACTTATCTATACACTATTCTGCCTGAAAATGCCTGTAAAAATGTAGCTGCCTGGCAAAGACACAATGTGAGCTCAAAAAAGTTACCAAGTACTACTATAGTCATATTCTTCACTACATTGTTTTTCTGAGTTGCATAGAAAATGGCCTGATTGTAGAAGTGATCTTTTTAGACCTCACAAAGGCATGGATTACAGCAACAACTCTGTCCATTTTAGTGTCCTGTCTGACTTTGTTTTGAACAGGCCCAATGCGCTAAATAACTGTATGACAGGCAAGTTAGAGTTGTGGTGGGAAAACACCATTATTGTTCCAATCACTTTATTTATTTATTTTTTATTTTATTATACATTTGTTGACCGAGATAGTCCAAATGAATACATGTTCATTTTCAGCGGAGGCTCAGGGAGAAAAGCTCCAATGTACATACAGAGAATATTACAAGTTGAAAATTGTTACATATGCAACATACAATACTTCTGTCATTCATTCAGTCTTTTCTATTCTTGGTATTTATTATTGGCCTTCCTGATGCTGCCTCAGACTGTACATGTTTTACATGGATTAATTAGTGCTCTGGTATTCACTGACATCTGCAACAAATGAAAACAGCACCTCAACATTATGGGTCTATATCACATTGTCCGATTCTTAATTTATCGAATACCTAATTGTCAGACCCTAATTGTCGAATTACCTATTCAGCGAATGACCTAACCATCTAAGTGGAATTCATTAAAAGATTTTACTTGGCCATACTGAAAAAAATATTGTGTGATTGACATGCAGACTGGCTGTGATTTACCCATTACCTCATTGTAGTGTGATCTCTGAGTTGATAAATTTAATTTGCAGGGGGTGTGGGGGGTGCAGCCCCTCTGCAAAAACATAAAAAAGTTTACCACAACTTTTCACAGTGCTGGCCAAATAAAATGTAGATCCAACTTTACTTAATAGTCTTAGTGTGGCCAGGGTAAGGAACTGAGAGAAAGTTTTTTTTTGTGAAATCAAACATGATTTGATAATGATTGGTACTTAGGAAAGACTGAAAAGGCTTTCACATATTTGATCATAGTTCATATTGTAATATCTTTACAAGTAGGCATGTTTAAACCTGGGTTGAGCTTTCAAAGGAATGTATCAGTTATTATATCTAATCAGTGTATGCAAGTCATGTATTATGTATGAAGTTACAAAGACTACTCCTAGATGAGCACAAACATTTATGTATCATTATCAGTAAGTTAATTCTTTGTGCCACTGAAGTATGTGACTCATAACTATATTAGAAAGAAGTTAACCCATGTAAATAAATGCATAAGTAAAAATATATGTCACATGATCTGCAGAATGTAACTGTTTACCTTAAGCTAAACTATGTCTTGTTTAGGTTTACTGTCAAAATGTAGAAGTGGATTCAGTCGAATGCACTTTGACGAAGTCCAGAGGTCGAATGGTGAAAATGTCAAATTCTGACATTGTCAAAGTGCAAATCTCAGCCCTATCTTGACCCATGTTAATGCTTGTTCCGAGGTCGAATTCGGGATGTAGATCGACAATGTCAGTATTCGGCATTGTGATGTTTTGTAGAAATGGGACAATGATACAATCATTCGACCAAGTCCGCTTCAACATTTTGATGGTAAACCTTCTGTTTACGCCCACTGTTACTAAATGTAAATTAACTCAGTACCTCAACGTCTGGGATTTTTTTTTTTTTGTCATGTATTCACATTACTGCATATGTATTTGCTGTGTATTTTTACATTGTGTATGTGTTGTGGCTGAAAAGGGTCCTGCTGGAGCAGTTCACCTACCTTGTAATCAAAAGTCATAATCAGTAACAGGTCAGCATTAAAATTGTATATCGTGTTCTGTTTACATTTCCTATTACTTTCATTATTATTTTTTTATCATTTGATAGAAAGAAGTTCACCCATTCCGTGATTTAACTGTGAGAATCATTGGAGCTAAAAATATACAGGGAGCAGACTTGCGTAAGTATTTGGTTTAAATCCTATGTAATTTATTTAGAATTAAAATACAGAAGCACACTGTGTTTATCTGAAGATTACAGGAATAATGTAGAGACCTGTGACAGGATCGCCTTTGATGGCATTTCTATGTAGTAGAGTTCTATAAAGTCTATTTTGGCGATACAGTAGAGGATATATAGGATGGTTTACTTCTCTACTCAAGATTTGTCATTCTGTATAATTCTATAATTACAATTACTCCTGACAGTTTTTACACTCCCATTTTGTTGATATCGACTCTTCTCAACTGCTGAATGAACTACTTTTCATACTTACTATCACATCTCTTCTTTCCTGTCTTCTACCTCTCCATTGTCTTGCATTTCTGTGTTAGTCCCTTGGTACCTTCTGAAGAAGAATAAAGGAATTTTCCTGGTGACCTGCCCAAATCCTACTCCCACATCAAGTATGTTCAGATGCCACCTTTCATACCCCTATAACTAAATCAGAGGTCTAGTGGAAGTAACCTGGTCTAAATAAATAAATAAAAAGATTGCTAAAACAAACCTCTTTATACACTTTTTATTTGCTACTGTACAACTGCATTTCTATAACTCTTTCAGTTTAGCACTGTGTTTTATGTTTGATATAGTTACCTGCATACTTATTTTTGAAATTATTGTTCAGATATGATTTGGGACCACTTCCAAACAGAGATCTGTGTTCAAAGTTATCTTGTAATACAAGAATGAAGCAAGAAATTAAGTAATTTAAGTAAAGTTCTAGTGCAAGATATGAGTTTATATTTGTGCAACAGAATGTCGGTCATGAGCCTGAGAAATGAACTATTTCATTATGATTCTATTGCATATGGGCTGCAGTCTGCTTTTTGTTCTGCTTTCCATTTATTCTGACTTAAAACTATTTGCATACTGTTCTGTAAGGAAGTAACACACACTGGAAAAAGACTCTAATTCTTTTTTCCTGGAGAAATATAGTGCAGAAGTCGTGAGTTGGAGTGGTATCATACATTAACATGGTCGATGAAATCTACTTATAAAATGCATCTTCTCCACACAAATGGTTACAGTTAATTCTGCAGAGTACCCAAGGATTATGGCATGCATTTATGAGAAGAGACAGATATCACAAAAGAGATACTATAATTTTGTCAAAGCAGATTGCAGGTACATAGTTTTCACTCCATCATCAGAAGTGTATCAGTAGAGCTACTTTGAGGAGGGAAGTGGTAAAGCTTTAGGGAGAGGATGGGTATACCCCCAATGGCTGCTTTTTAAGGGAATCTGCAGGTTGACTGGTTACATGGCAGAGAGCACTCCAAGTGATGCCTAACCAGTGTCCTCTGTAATGTAGAAACAACACCTCTGCTTTTATAGGATTCCATGCCCTTGGCACTGCACCAGATCATTCTTTCTGCCCTAGTCATTGATCCTGCAGTAAGTAAAGATGGCACATCTTTTTCATGCTTGTGACACTTGGTTCCTTTTCCTCTACCACTTTCTCTAAGACTGTCCCACTCAGGTGTTGCATCCTTATAAGTGTTTCCCTGTTTAGTGCCCATCTTGGATCTTTGTGTAGCAGCTGTCCATGCAGCCTGGAAGCCTGTTTATGCCCTTTCATAAGGTGCTCCCTGCATTTCTGAAGACAACATCAGTTTTAGCCTCATCTGTAGACACACAAGTCCTGTTCTTGAACTGATGAATGATGTTGGATAAAAAAACATTGTAACATCACCAGTCTTAGGGGCAAACCTATTTCATTAAATGAGTCAATGGTATGTCATCAATGCAGTCTTTTTAAGCATCGTCTTTTACAGCCTAAAAAAAGCCTTTATCAGTTTCACCACATTTCTTTCACCAATGTCTCTACTTTCGCCATCTGTTTTCTATGTGTTCATATTTGATTTTGCTATTCATATTGAAAAACTGTTGAACTAAATATCTTGCTGAATTCAAGAATGGCTGTTAATTTTTAGATGGAATCTGGATAATTTCCAGATGCCTTGCGAAGAGGATGACTGTAATTGTTTGCTCACAGCTAACAAAATGTGGTCTTGGATAATATTTTACTTAATTTAGGGTTATAACCTTCATGGAGAGACCTTGGTGATAAACCTATCGGTACATTGCAAATCCAGAAGAAAAAAATTAGTGCTTTATTTGTTTTGTTAGGAGTCAGATTAGTGTTTTACTTTCTTTGCTAAGAGTTAGCAGCAGTTAAACATGGAAGTACTTGAAAATAGGTAACAGAAACCTTGACAGTTATAAGATAATAAAGTCTATAAATGTTTTAAGGGCAATTTCTGGAATTATCTGGAACTATATGGTCCCGCTGTAATTTATATAGTATACCAGGAACTCATTAAACACATAAGCTGATTAGGTAAGTAATAAAATAAAGTAAATAATTACCCACAACAGTATGAAATTCTACATAGCTAAGCACATCTAGAGTTCCTTGGAAAACAATCTGTCAATAGACAGGAATTAAAGAGTTCAAAAGACAACTTCATTCATTCTAGTCTTATACAACAGCCAGACTTCTTTCCAGAATTTAACTGTAAAGATTTTTATCAAAGTATATTAAGACCAGTAGGGAATGGGATGCAGACAATAATACTGATTGTAATTAAAACCTTAAATAAATGATTATTCTGTAATGTTGATTGTGTTTTAAATATTTCATATTATGTTACTGGTGAGAAGAGTACAAGTTTTTACAAGCAGAAACTGGTACATGTTATTTGTTTTGCAAAAAACATTGCAAACATAAAGAGTAAAGCACATTTTCTAAAACTCTGTTCCATTTCTTAAACATTTGCTGTTGACCTTTTCATTAACGTTTGCCTTTATATGCTTGATCATAAAAGTCAAATAATAGAAATCAGAATTGTATGTAATTAAGGTATATGAGAACTGATTTTATCATAAAGATAAAAAAAAAAGTAATGTGTACACTAGTGATATGCCTTAGGATCCCATTTGATGACCTTGATATGCAAACTTCAGGCCAAGCAGGAAACGGACTACAATACAGTCCATGCAGAAACCAGAAGCCTTGTGTAGTGGGTAATCAGACTGATAAAAAGGCACTTATAAGGCTTCAACACCTCAGGAAGGTCACTGCAGTATAATCAGATATATATGCAGCAAGATCGTTGTTGTGTTCAATGGCCTACAGCATAGCATAGCATAAACAAATGGAGCAACAGGCAGACATCACAGCAGTACCTGCCATACATGTCACAGAAGCAGCCGAAGGAGCAAGAAAGGGACCTTTAGCAGCAGAACCACAGCTGAGGTAGAGTAATACTTATTACATTGCAGCACTGTTAGACAATGCAGAATAAAATGAAGCATGCAGTAGTACACCCAGAATATGTGGGAAAATGGGTGGACTGGCCATGCTATACATCAAAAATTAACATATGCTGGCCTATGGTGGCAGGACACAGCCCTCATTACTTCCACAGGTGGAGGTGGGGTGCAGGGACAGATGACTCCAATAATATAATGTGGCTAGGGTTATGGGAGGTGAACACAGTAGCCACATACTGTCAGCTGACTACATCCTCAAGTGGTACTGTAGAACTGTTCGAGTGGGATCACTGCCTCTGTCCACATAGCTGGCTTGTAATGTTGGGGCTGGATCAGGTCAGTAGCAGGGAAGTTTCAGAACTACAGGATGGGTACAAATGGACACTGACAAGGTGTCACTTTTGTGTTTAGCCTGAGTGCTGCTGCTACAGCAAACAACTGGGATGACGCCCACAATTGGGTGTGGCAGTCTGTGTGCCTGCAGATGACACTGATGTCTCAGTAATACTCTGTGCAGTTTGACATGAGACAGTCTGTACCTGACCACCTTATATCCTCAACCTCCCACAGCTATGGATTTCATACCATGTAGGGGCAAATGGTATGTCAATTGTGTTCTGTCTTATGGATAAACCTACAGAGGCAGCATTCACCACCAGTGACATCAACAGCAGTGTTTCCTCTCTGTTACTATATTTCACATCACTGTGAGTTGGTGCCTGTCTTCCCACTAACCACAGTGTACATTTGTCACAGTGATGCATGTAGCAGCCATCTTTGCCTAGGTCACTGGCCTGCACATCTATTTTTTGACTAAATATCACACTTATATCAGGGACAGTTCTAGAGTCATGGTGGTGCTTCATCCTCTGCCTCTCTTTTGTATGATGGGTATGCCTTCAGAGGCAGTCCACATGTCAGAATCTGTCATGACTAGGAACACAGGTGGAGCCCATGTAGGAGTCTAAGGGCAGGATGTCTGTCCTGCTCTGATGAGGGCTTGTGCTCAGCCTTTTACCTCTACTGGAGCTTCTGCAGTGGTGGATTTGAGTGAGTCTTCCTGCAGTGTCCATTGCACAATCCAGACTGTCCCACTTGCATGTTAACATCATCATCAGTATCAGCCATGGGGGATCTGCGGGCATGATCCCTGTGCTGGCCTGATGTGCTGAACCCTGTACCAGTGGAACCTCTCAATGCATAATTCTGATACCTGAAATTGTTAGGAACCCTGGAATTATGAAAAAAAACCCAGTGAAACTAAAGGAATGTTGACAAATGCTGTTCTTTCTTAGTTATGGCACCCTCCAACATGGGCAGTGACACCCCCATACCTCTACTATGTTTGCATACTAACTCTGAGATCACCATACCTCAGAAAAAAGGGATTAATCAGAAGCATCATGATCTTAGACTTTTTTAATATATAATTCCAACTTTTCACTTCGTCTGTCTCGCTATTCCAGGACTCAGACTTATAACTTTGGAATTTAAAACTGCTGACCACAATGCCAGCTGGGATGAGAGACAAGTCACGGTAAGCCATCATATTTGGGAAATTTGTTTTTTGTTTCTTGCCCTATTCTTTTTCTCTCACATGCCCAATATGCAATGGCATCAGTGCATAGCTATGCTTACAGATTAACTACTAGTTTATGCAACTGACCACCTTCTAAACTGCATGAGTATAAATCACTTTACAGACCTCTCAAATGTCTCTGTTTTGTAGAATCATTCATATTTTCAGTACTGATTTTCCCCTGCACATGATGATCCTATTTTTGGAAGTATGTCCATATTTTTCAGGCTTGATTTGCCCCCTTACACATTTTTGAATCCACATCATCACGTGATTTTTGAAGCTGCTTAATACATAGAAAACCACACTATATGACCAACATACTAGTGGCACCAATAATTTAAAGAAAGAATGCATACATTTTACATCTCCCTTTTTCAGTAACAAAAATAAATGATCTTGTGTGGAATCAGAAATCAGGCATGGGGGGGCACAATGGCTAAGTGAAGACAGTAGTAGCTTTTTAGAGCTCTGCAGAATTAGATAAAATATAAGGAATAACTATTTTATTTAAAAAAAATGACTATATTCTAACTGTGAAGAGTTTCGGCCATTCAAATATCAATTTTCATGTAATTATATAAAAATTTTCCTGTCAATTTTACTGTGAGACTGAACTATCGAATGAAGATGAGTAATTCCAACTATTCTCATACTGACATTTCTCTGAAGATATACAAGAATTATCCTTGAAAGTGGATGGCTTTCAGATTAATTCAGAAAATCTTAGAAAGAACTGTCTCAAACAAACTGATATTTTTAAAGAACTGTTACAACAACAACAAACCAAATTTTCTGAGACGGAGAATGCCCCACATGACATAGATGGGAGGCTAAAAGAATAAGAATATCAAATGGATTTTTTACTAAAACAAAATACATGGCATCTAAACAAAATAGATGACTTAGAAAGTAGAAAAAGGAAATAAAACATAAGGATTTTTGATATTTCAAGAAAAAAAAATTGAAGGTGAGGATTTAATTTCATTCTTAAATGCTTGGATACCAGAAATATTAAATCTACCCAAGGGTCTTTCCTATGGTACTGAATGAGCCCACAGACCCATAGATAAACCTATTCCTAATTCCTCTTCTGCTCCACTGAGATCTATAGCTATACAATTTTTATCATATATTGATAAAGAACTAGTACTCTGAACTGATTGGAGGAAAGCCCATTTGAAATACATATAGAATTCAATCAGATTTGATAATGACTATTCAACTAAAACAATGGACTTGAGGAAAAGTAGCTGGCCCCTCGTGAAGTCTCTTAAGCAGGATGGTTTTAAATCACAGATAATTTTTTCAGCAAAAAGAAAAATTCATCTGTCAAATAGAGCAAGAATATTTAACAATCTAGAGAAACTTCTATTTTTATTAAAAACAAATAATCTTATTCCCATAACTGAAGACATGGATTAGTGATTCCCTTCTCTGAAAAGAACCTTGGGCAAAAATACATGGACTGATATAAAGAAGAAAAAACAGAAAAAATGATTCCAGTTCAACTAGTGCTAACACATTTACAAAATCTTCAGTCCCAAAATAACTGTTAATGTTGAATACTTTCTTCTATTTTAATGCTTAACCTTTTTTGATAATAACATCTAAGGAGTTTTCAATATCTAATAATGAAAACAGTTAAAACCAAGAAAATGTCTGTATATATTTATATATATATATATATATATATATATATATATATATATATATATATATATATATATATGTAATTTAAACTTACCTTGTTGAGAATTTGCTTAACTATACCACTCCAAGACATCAGGATGGATATTATAGTCTCTTTATGTTAACCATCTGTTATTTCCTACACACAGGTAACATTTTTCTTCACACATTTTCTTTTGTAATTTAATAATAGTAATGAATGTTTCTAGACTATAAGGGTGAATTTTATACCCTATTTACTTGAATGTCTCGCTGTTTTTATTTTATATAAATATGTTAGTATTGTAGTATAATTTTAATTTCTTGAGATCTCTATTTTATACAATAGAAATCTATTTAATACACATCTTGATTTTAATATGTTTACTTTCAAATGTTTTATACTTGTTGTTGTTGTTGTGTCTTTCGGCTTATCCGGTCACCACAGCGGAATTCTGGTCCGCTAATGTTTGGTAGTGGATTTTTATGTGCCGAGTTACCACCCCTGACGCACAACCTTCAACGAAGGCACGCCCATTCATGCATGCCTCCACACAGAAGACGCTCTAGCTGAGAATTGAATGCGACAACATCTTGCTGTGAGGCGGCAACGCTACCGCAGCACCACTACCGCGTTTTTTTCAAATGTTTTATACTGTTAAATGGTATTTCTATAGCTTTGTTATATTTATGGTGAAGATTGGTTATGATCTAGTAGATGTACTGTATTGATTTTCATGATTATGACTGTTGGCGGGATGCTGACTTGATAGACCTGCCTATTCGTATATCTTGAAAGATTATTTTTTGAATTGGCACCATTTAACATGACTAGATACTTGCTTTTTTGTTTTACAGTTTTAATTTACATCTTGCACTCGCCATTAGACACATTGCTTGTACTTGGTTTGAATGGCTGGGGTTGCTTAATTACAGAGGGTTCTGTGAAGTTTTTTACTGTATCAACGTATTTTGCAGTAAAGGAAACCAATTGTGCTTCAATTACATTAATTCCCCTCTACAGCTCATCCTGATCTTTTGTTTTTCATAATCAAACTCTCATTTCACTACATATACTAGTTTAAGCCAGTGATTTTAATTATTATTTTATCTTTAGCTTTGTTTTTTGAGTTCCTGATTTTTTTTTCTTTTTGCTGTGTATGGCTGCCACACATGTACTGCTGATGCATGGATGGTTCTTCAATAAATGAATACTAGGAGTTAATACAAAATCATGATTATTTAAGAAATGGGAATTTTATTTATAAAATCATTTTTATTAATTTATGTTAGCTTTTACTATTTCTATATGCATTTCTAAGAATGTGAAAGAGATGAAGGGGAGGAGGGAGGAAAAGGGGGTATGAATTGTTTATTAATCTTATTTATGTATATTAATACATGCAGCAGTTAGCGTTGCTGCGTCACTGCAAGAGGTTCTCCGGTTCAATCCTCAGCTGGGGTGCCTTCTGTGCAGAGTCTGCATGTCCTCCCTCTGGTCACGTGGGTTTTCTCCGGGTGCTCCGGTTTCCTCCCACATCCCAAAACTCTGCTGTAGGTGATTAGATACTCTAAATTGGCCCTAGATGCGAGTGCATGCATGTGTGTCTGCCTTCCATGGAAGGTTGGGTGTTGGACTGGTAACTCAACCCCGTAAAACTCCACTGCTAATCATGAGTGGACAGGTGATGCACTGTGGCGACCCCTAACCAGGAAAAGCTGAAAGAAGAAGAATAGCTATATAATTAGTTGCAGGAATTTCTCATTTCTGATGGTGAATTTTAATTATCAATAATATAATGTTCTCATTTGTATTTAAGTTAATGAATATATACTTAATACTGTTTTTTATTTAATGATAATCAGACACTATATCTATTACAAGCTACTGTTTTTGCATTACTCAACTTATTTAGTTTATACATCTATTCTTCCTATTTTCACATTCTCAGCTGTCTGCTTTAATGCTGACACTGACCAATATTCATTACATTTAACAGATCGACAGCTGAATAGTTAGTTAAATACTGACATCATTAAAAAGAAGTGAGGTTAATCTGAATGAAATAATACTATTATTTCTATGTGTTGGTAAATCTGGATTCTATAGTGTAATTACCTAAGTTATCATAAGCACATTTTCCTTGTAGTGAGTAAACTAAGATGGCACAGGATGTGTTCTCTTGTGGCTAGGTGACTCTAAATGTACAGAATGTTGTTAATAACATAATACATTAAAGGAAATGTAGACGGTATTAGCTGTGGATGAAATTATAAGCTGATCTAGCAGTAACAGTAAATGTAGATAATATTAGTTGTTGATGAAGCTACAAGTTGTTTAACTCAGCATAGACAGGAACTGAGTTGTATTAACACCTCACAAAAATAAAGAGGTTGTGCATATACCTATATAACATATCTGATAATTAATCAACACATTTGAGGCATAGTAATAGCTATTCAGTTAACTGTCATTACATAGCATGCGTTTTTGTTCAGATGAGAAAGGAGGAGGAGAAAAAATTGAAAAGGAAAGAAGTAATATTATTACTATATAAACAAAAGAAGCTGGAAGCAGCGCACACAAACCGCACTTTAATGAAGAACCAAATAAATCCAAAACTTGATCACAAAGTCAGTATCCAACACTTGATCACAAAGTCAGTGACTACTATATAATTACTCATTATACATCTCTTTATTTCAACCTTCATGCTATTGTATGTTAAGTTTTTCCATATATAATTTTACCCAAATTTAACCATGTCTCTATTAGATAAAATATTTACTGCAGAGCTCTAGTAGACAGGTTTTTCTTGTTATAATTTCAATCAAGGATTGGTTAGGTAATGATGGATAGTCAGAAAGGATTTTGTTTATCCATTGGGCTAGGAATTATGATATTCCATGTTTGCAATCAATATGCATTATTTACAACTTGTTCTCTTTTTTTTTTGCCTGAATTATAATATTCATGCCCCAAAATTATGAGAGGCTTTCTGTAACTTACCATGTTTTATTGTTTTTTTTTTTTTTTGTTCTTCCATGTTTAAGGAAGGGAGAAGATGGGGAAAATATAGATGGATTTATCATTATTATCCTTAAATATTAATGTTTTAAATAATCCAAGGAAAATAAATCCAATATATTATCTAAATATTAATAAGGTACAAGTGGTTTTCCTACAAGAAACACATATAAAATAGACAGAAAAAGATATTTGGAACCCTAGCAACTTTATAATTACTGCTCATTCTTCTTTTAAAACTAATAGAAGGGGAATCATGCTGCTTTGGTAGAAAATATAGATCTCCCACAAGTTATTTATAAATATGAAGATCAAGAAGATGTTCATCGTGTTACCCTGCTGCAGTCATCACACTTGGGTTATCCTGCCATCAGGCGGTCCTGCAGTTGGCCCGAATTCCAAAGTCTTGGTCCGGCGTCGGTTGCTGTCGCTTCTTCTCTGACGTCAGTGCATCAGGGATATATAAGAGGCATCCGACGCCATTTTCTTCAGTCTTTCTTGCAGCGCGGTGCCCGAAGCAGAAGTAGTTCACAAGTGCCGGTCGGCCGACACCTGAGATTTTCGATTTGAATTTCAGACCGAAGTCTTCAATAAAGCTAAGTACCCCGTTGGGGATCATTTTCTTGCCTCAGTCCGATGTCAGAAAAAGTTAACAATTGCATTCTTGTGGGAAGCAAATACCTCATAAGGACTTCCATTCCTATTGTATTCCTTGCCTAGGCCCAGACCACGACGTCACAGGTTGTCGGTTTTGTGCTAGGTTTAATAAACGCACTATCAAACACCATTTTGACTTCGCATGGCATTACTTTGGTAGGAAATTCAATCATATCATGCCATCGGAGCAGCCGACGACCTCAATTCATAAAAAATGCAAGGATAAGGACAGGCAGCCTGGGAATAAGCCAGACCCCGAGGCCTCAGCTGGGCCTGTCGCCGGTTCTCCGGTTTTCAGTGAGGCACCTACGCAGCCCCTGACGACCGCAGAGCTGGAAACCCAGACAGCTGAGACTCCCAAGCAGAGTCTACTAGGCCCATGCAGCCATCTACCGACACCGGAGCAGATTTAGACACCGGTGCTGAGGAAACACCTTCGTTTGCAGAATGTGTCTTCAGACCGGCTACTCTCACCATTAAATCTTATGCTAAGCTTAAAACTCCTTTAAAACCTAAGAAAACTGTTCATCAGTCTACAGGTCAAGGCCCCATGCCTAAGGAACAGATGCTTAATATGGCTGAAGATTTAATTACCCTTATCAGGGGTTCCCATCCCCCTCCTGATAAAAGACCAAGACAAGAGGAGGATTATGCATCCTCTGACCAGGTTTCTCTCGCCTCAGATTCTTCTGAGGAACAGGATTACATTTTTCCACCTTATGAGGATTCTTATCATGAAGACTCTATTCCCTCAGCATTTCCCCCTGAAGACTACTCCTTTGGGGAAACATTGCATACCATGAGGGAACATTTCCACTGGGAAGGCCAGGATTACTCAGATTCTAAGAAAAGGCTCAGAGAGTTCCTTCTATTACCCCAGCACAGACCTCTTGCTATTCCTCCTGTTTTAGATATTGTGGATGATGTCTACTTGGAGTCTAGTTTAAATCCAGACTCTCTACCTCCTGCTCCAGCCAAACCAGACAGATACTACAGAGTACCTGACTCACACAAATTCCTTTATAAAAGCCCTGTAGCTGACCCAGAAACCATATCCCAGGGTCCTAAGGGAGCAAAGGCTTCTATGGCTAAAAATCCTGTGCCCTCTGAAAGAGATTCCAGAGCCCTAGATAGATGGGGAAAGAAAATATACACCTCTGCAACTTTGGCTATGAGAGCATTAAATTGCCAGTTTCACATGTTGAAATATCAACAATTCCTGATGTCTCGGTTAAAACAAAAAATGAGCACACACTCAGAACAGCCTGAGTTCAAGGAAATTCAGGATCTGTTGCATGCAGCTGAACAGGTGGGCAAGCATACTTTACAATGCAGATTTGATTCACTGGAAACTTCCTGTAGAGCAGCTGTTACTGGCTCAGTCATTCGTAGACATGCTTGGTTAAAAGAGCAAACCCTCCCTGACCATGTTAAAGCAAAATTATTAGATGCACCTTTACAACAGGATGTATTATTTGGTGTCAAAGCAGAAGAGGTTTTAAAGAAAATGGAGGATAAGGCTAAATCTATGCAAATGGTCAAGGATTTCTTGCAGGTACAACCCCCTCACTTCAGCAGAAATTGGCCAACAAAAAAATTGGTCCTTTCCAGCCTCAGACAGATCACAGAGGGGCAAATACAGATGCCCAAGGGGCAGAGGTCAGTCACAGGGCCCTTACAAACCTCGCCAATGGGTTCTGCTACCCAGAAAGGAGGAGAAGACAGGCCCCAAGTTAGCAAAAGGCAGACACAATGACTCTATCCTCAAACTACCAAGCAAATCTCTCCTGACTACACCCTTGGGAGGAAAACTAGCATTTTATGCAGACAACTGGCACATCATCACAAAAGACAAATGGGTTCTAAACATTGTCTCTCAAGGATACAGATTCCACTTTCATACCTTACCAAGGATCAAAGGAATGCCAAACCTGCCACCAAATCAATGGGCAGATGCACAAAACCAAATTACAGCTCTCATGAACATGAGAGCTGTTCATCAGGTATCTACAGAGCAGCAGGGACAAGGATTTTACTCAAGACTCTTCCTAGTTCCAAGAAAGGACAAAGCATGGAGACCCATTCTGGATCTTTCAATTCTGAATACCTATCTGCAAGTACCAAAATTCAAGATGCTAACACTACAGCAGCTTCTTCCCATGCTGGGCAAGAAGGCTTGGCTAGTCACTTTGGACCTCAAGGAGGCATACCTGCATGTCCCTATCAGACAAATTTGAAGAAGATACCTCCACTTCATTGAAAGGTTCAACCCATTATCAATTCTCTGCACTGCCCTTTGGCTTATCTACTGCGCCCAGGGTCTTCACAAAATGCCTGGCACCAGTAAATGCATACTGCAGACAAAGAGGAATTCAAATATACCCATACCTGGACGACTGTCTTATTCAAGCAGAAAGCAAGGACATTCTTTTACAGCATCTGGTATTTATCAAACACCTTCTAAGTTTCCTAGGGTACACAGTAAATGAAAAGAAATCAGTACTAGTGCCCTCACAAAACATAACATTCCTGGGTGCCAGCTTGAATACAATGGCCCAGATGGCTTATCTCACGCCAGACAAACAACGACATCTGTTTCAATATTTCAAAATAATGGCAACAAAGACCCAACTCCCTGCAAGAAAAATTCTGCAGGCCTTGGGATTCATGGCATATTGCATTCTACTAATACCATTTGCAAAACTGCATATGAGGAAATTACAATGGTACCTGAAAAGTGTATGGACTCAGCACAGCCACAGCTTGGAAACAATGATTCCACTCATTCCCTGCCTTCAACAGGAGTTTCTATGGTGGGCACAGGCATGTCCCCTCAACAAGGGTCAGCTTTTCACCTTACCCACAGCCAGGCAAACTATGACAACAGATGCATTGAACTATGCCTGGGGAGCACACATGGCAGGACAGTGCATTCAGGGCAAATGGACTACAGATCAGAGACACCTGCATATCAACCAAAAAGAAATGCTAGCAGTGCAGAATGCCCTAACAGCTTTCAAAGACCTTCTACACCCAGGACAACTACTAATAAGGACAGACAACACCACAGTTATGTGGTACATAAACAAACAAGGGGGCACACATTCCTACCCTCTATGCAGGCAAGCAATGACCTTGTGGAACACTGCACTGTCTTACCAGGTTCAATTACAAGCACAATTCCTGCCAGGAAAGAAAAACACATTGGCAGACGACCTAATCAGAAACATCATGGATCCACACAAATGGAAACTAGATCCACAAGTATTTGCAATGATAGCTCAAAAATGGGGACACCCAGACATAGATCTGTTTGCAAGCTCCCACAACCACCAACTTCAAAAATTTTGCACAAGGACCTTCCATCCACTAGCTTGGAAAGTGGATGCTCTCTCATTCAGTTGGAAAACATTAACAGTGTATGCCTTCCCTCCACTGCCTCTTCTAGCAAAGGTACTGCTGAAAGTCAGATTAGAGAGGCCACAAATGATTCTCATTGCACCAGACTGGCCACGCCAACATTGGTATCCAATTTTAAGGACCATGGCCCAGGGCCCACCATGGATTTTGCCACAAATTCCTCACCTGCTCACCCAGCGAGACAATCTGATTCTACACAGCCAGCTCAAGACTTTAAACCTGGCTGCATGGCAGATTACCTAAACAACCAGCCAACACCTTTATCCAAAGCTGTTATGGATGTCATTCTGGAAGCCAGGAGGTCCAGCACCAGGGAAAACCTATTCAGACAAATGGAAAAGATTTTGCTCCTGGAACCAGGCTAAGGGCCTAAATCCCCTGGAGCCGAACATTCCTCAGATTCTACAATATTTAACTGAGATGTTACACAAAGGACTTTCCTTTTCATCTATTAAGATCCACGCCTCAGCAATTTCAGCACGGATCCTCCTTCATTTTCACATCCACTCCTAAGACAGTACCTCAGAGGGGCCAACAACTTAAGACCACCAAGGAGAGTTCCAACACCTTCTTGGGATCTCAAATTTGTCCTGGAAAAGCTTACACTGTCACCCTTTGAACCAGCTTTTTCAACTGATTTAAAATTTCTTTCATGGAAAACTGCCCTACTACTAGCAATAACCTCAGCTAGAAGAGTCTCAGAGCTACAGGCACTAATGGCAGTGGAACCTTTCCTCATTTTTCATCAAGACAGAGTTTCTCTATGAACTAATCCTTCCTTTATGGGCGCCATAGTGGAAAGTGCATCGGACACGGATATCCTTCAGAAGGGACTCATGGAAACAGATAGCTGGTGCCAGAGCCATGGCCTGAAGTTAAACGCCAAAAAATGTATAGTCATACCCTTCGGGAAAAACAAGGTAACCCCAAGCTACCATATAGGTGGCAATCCACTAAGCACAGAATAGGTTATCAGGGACCTGGGGACCCAGGTTGACAGTGGCCTTTCTTTTGACACTCACGTTGCTAAAGTGGTTAGAAAGACCTTCTACATTGCCCACCTGATCATGAAGGGATTCACATCCAGATCTAGTGAGGTCATTGTTCCCCTGTACTCTTCACTTATCAGACCAATGATTGAGTACAATGCCCCATTCGAGATGTATCTCACCCGACATCTGCAGCAATTGGAGAGACCCCAAAAGTTCCTCACCAAAAGGATAAAGGGACTCCAAAATCTGTCATATGCTGCCAGATTGAAGAAACTCCAGCTCTATTCAGTCGCATACCGTCTGCTCAGAGGTGACATGTGCCTGACATACAAGGCCATGTCCAACCCGGAATTAATGGACATGCTCCACCTCAAAAAATCCAAATCCACCAAAACCACTAGAGCAAGCAACTTAAACCTTAGCACGGATATAAATAGGACATGCTGGAGGGATAGATTTATCACTCAGAGACTCCCTATGCTGTGGAATAAAATCCCGGTCCATGTGAGGCAGAGCACCTCGCTGGCTCTGTTCAAGAGAAATCTTGACCTGTGGATGGGAGATCGTAGGTTTACCCCGGGAATCATCTCTGTGTCACTGCTGGACAGAGGCACAACAAACTAATGGGCACAGTATTTTTTCATATAAGGGGTGGCGTAAGCCACAAAACTTTGGGCTAGGCTTATAAATGCCTTAGGGCAGATAGCCTAGTATAAACCTATGAACCTATGAACCTTTATGCCAAATCTGGTATCCAGTGTGGCCCTAAACCAAACCATTCACTTGCTCACCTTCTTCCCAAATCCCCAGAACAAAGGAGAAAAACTCCTGCACTCTTTGGACATTCATAGGCAATTACGTTACTACTTGGATAAAACTAAGGCTTTCAGAAAAAACTGACCAGCTCTTTGTAGCCTATGCTACAAGATCACAAGGAAAAGCTATCTCAAAACAGACCATTTCTAAATGAATAGTACATCGCATACGTTTCTGCCACACACATCATGGGAAACCAGTACCTACTAACATTAGGTCCCACTCCACCAGGGCTACAGCTACACCAGCAGCCTTTCTCAGGGGAGTGCCAACCAAGGATATTCTGGAAGCTGCTACTTGGAGTTCAGTGCACACCTTCACCAAACACTATCACTTACCTCTTTACTCTAAGTCTAGAGCTGGTTTTGCCACTGCAGTTTTGCAGGGCCTACTAGCCTCTTCTAACCCTGTTTGACTCCAACTCCCCTCCTTAGTTTTAGGATTCAACCCAAGTGTGATGACTGCAGCAGGGTAACACGATGAACATAGTACAGTTTTGTACCTACCATAAATGTAGATGTTTGAGTGTTCACCCTGCTGCAGTCCAGGTTACCCTCCCTCCATCCCCTCTGAACTAGCTGAACTTATCTCTACCACTTTATCCTATACTACCTCTGTGGTGTATTTGCTTGTGCCTAAGGGTTTTGTTTTATTTTTATATAGCCATATGTATATATATATATATATATATATATATATATATATATATATATATATATATATATATATATATATATATATATATATATATATATATATATATATATATATATATATATATACATATATATGTATATATGTATATATATATATATATATATATATATATATATATATATATATATATATTGCCTACCTTTTGGGGGCACCTGACATCTGGGGCAAGAAAAACTGAAGAAAATGGCATTGGATGCCTCTTATATACCCCTGATGCACTGACGTCAGGGAAGAAGCGACAGCAACCGACACTGGACCAAGACTTTGGAATTCAGGCCGACTGTGGGACTGCCTGATGGCAGGATAACCCAAGTGTTATGACTGCAGCAGGGTGAACACTCGAACATCTACATTTATGGTAGGTACAAAACTGTACTATATTCTTACTGTTATAGTTGTAAAGTTTAACAAAAGAATATGGACTTTAGTAAACGTCTACAGGTTTCCTAGTATGGGACAAAGTCTTGCCAAGAAACACTCATTCTTAATAACTATAAAGGCAACATAATCATAGATGTGGATTTTAATTGTATATTAGAGGATTCTGACACCAATAATAAGAGAAAACTAAGGTTGACCTCCACTGTGAAAGCACTTAAAAATTGGATAGATTCTCTTAACATGAATGATTCATTTAATATGAAAGATCCCAGCTCACTACTCTTTCCTCATCAGGACTATAAATATGGCACACAGACCAGAATAGATACAGATGTGAAGTAGTTACTTCATTTGATCTGCAACCTGTGGGTGTCGGATCCGACCTCGGATCCGATCCGGCAGCTTTCCAAGCTCCAAGATCTGAGCTCCTAGCTCCTCCCCTACCCATAATCCCCTACTACCAACCACATTACCTCAGATCGTTTTTTGCCGCGGCTGAAGAAGCTTCCCTGTGAAGAGCTCCTGGCTGGGTGAGATCATTGCTGGTTTTAAACCAACTTTTTTCAACAAAGTTGTCGTTGTGTGTGTGTTAGCCCCTTTTTCTCCTTCTTGTGCTAGTTTTGGTCCCTTTTTTGTTAATTTAATCACTAGCTTATCTTCACTCCCCTCCCCCTCCTAGTGTTTGGGTGTGTGTGTGAATAATGTCTGAAGGGCCTAAGGCCATTTTTTCTAAATGTACTGAGTGTGGCCACAAGCTTTCCCCAGCTGATGGACACACTCAGTGCGTTTTGTGCCTGGGGGAAACCCATTTGTCAGAGGCCTGCCAGATTTGCACGGCCTTCAATCCCCGGGCACTTTGGGATAGGAAGAACAAGCTGATCCTGGTGGGAAAGCTCCCCCAGGAGTCGGCTTCTTCTTCCTCTCCCTTTCGGGCTCCAGCTGCTTCGGCAGCTTCAGCGCAGTCTATCCCCTTAGCTCTACCCGGGACTCTACCTCCCTCATCTGGTTTGAGCTCTGGGGAAACTAGTGCCTCTTCCCTTAGAGAGAAGAGGCACAAGGATAAAGAAGGACATAAGTCCCACAAAAGACGGGCCGAACCTCATCCTTCGGCTCCGCCAGTGAAACTGCTTAAGTCCCCCTCGAGGGTCTCTGGATCCCCCTCCTTTCGGCGCCGTTCGCCCTGTTTCTCGCCGGAGGAGGAGGATAGGTCTCCCTCGAGATCTTCGAGGCGGCCCTCCCAGCCCGCCTCTACTACTTCATCCAGGTCGACCCGAAGCATCTCCGAAGCGGATATGGATCGGATGATGCGTCGGTTCTTGCAGACCCAAATGCAGATGGGGATGCTCTTGCCCCCCCCCCTCTGGGGGGGAGTGCGGCCCCATATTTTCGCCGATCACTCCTTCTCCGACTCGTTTTTGGGTCTCGGAGTCATCGGATCCAGGCACTTTCGGACCCGGGGAATTGTCGGCGCCGATAGCTGTGGTCTCTTCGATGCCGACTATACCTTCGAGCTTGTCGGACCCGAGCGTCGGATCCGAGGGAGTTGCTGTGTCTTCGGTGCTGTTGGCATCGGAGCACACCTCTGCCTCAGCGCCGACTGCATCGGCTCCGACCCCGATCCCTTCCTCGGATCCGAGGAGATTGCTCTCAGAGGCTGGCGAGAGTGGCTCTCCTTTGGCTTTTGAGGTAGTGGAGAGGGTACTGTCGAGGTCCTCCAGATCCCCGACCCGGGCTTCGGATCCACCCGTACCCCCACTGTATGAGGGTCTGTCTTCCATCATCCGTCCATCGGGACAGCCTGCCCAAGCCCTCCAGCTAGTTCCCGTGGAGGAACAACAACCCCGTGGACGAGCCCTCTTCGGACAGTCCCACCGAAGAGGTCCCTCGGAAACATCGGAGCAAAAGGAGGCACCTGGACTCCCCCGAGTCTGTTACCACAGACACAGACTTAGATGATACGGAGGGTTCCCCAAGGTCACCCCCTGAAAATGTCTCCTTTGGAGACATCATGGAAATGTTGCATATCAGAGGGGGGTGGTCAGCCCAAAAGCCATCCCTTGATGAGTCCGTGTTCCTGGAGGCCTTTGAGGCAGGCCCATCTACCTCCTGGGTGTCCCCTCCGGCCGACCCCCTGGTGGACTAAATTACCACCAGGGCGTGGAAGGAGCCCGACACCGTGGAGCCAATCCCTAGGCGCCCCGATAAAGTCCTCAGCCCACCCACAGATAGACCGTCTTGGGCCAAAGGAACCCCCGTTGATGCTATGTTGGTGGCGGCGGCCACCAAGAAAGAACTTGTGCTGGAGAGTTCTTCGGTTCACCTGCCGGATAAGGAATCTCGAGCGCTTGACCGGATTGGGAAGCGGATGTTTGCTTCAGCGGCCTTTTCCATAAGGGCGCTGAAATATATGGCATATACCTTTAGGCTACAGCGAGACTTGATTAAGGAATACGCTGCAGCCCCCCCGGAGTCCATGTTGGTCCCAGACAAGAAGGTTTTTGAGACTCGAATGGCCACTCTAAAATCCATCTCCAATACATCTATGCGGCTTCTCTCCCATGCAACGGAGGGAGCTGCTAGAGCTAGCGGAGCCGGGGTCATCTTGCGATGTCTCTCCTGGCTCTGTCTTTGCGACTTCACAGATCCCTTCAAGGCATCCTTCGCGAACACCCCTTTTGACGGTTCTGCCTTGTTTGGCAAAACTGTTCGTGACACGCTGGTCCAAAGCGAAAAGGATGGGAAGATGCTGTCTGCCATCGGAGTCCGCTTCTCTAATCCCCAAAGATCCTTCTCCAGGAATCAGAGGGGACAAAAGAAGCTGTGGTTCCGTAAGTCTCAGCAATCCCATCCTGCTGTGGACCACTCGTCCTCTAGAGGCAGAGGAGGACAAGGTGGACACCGGCCCAGAGGCAGAGGGGGGCCGCGTAATTTTGGGTCTAGAGAACCTTTCTCAGACAGACCCGCCCAACAGCCCTGAGGGCTTGCCCGACTGTCCCTCTCTGGAGGCAGTCGGGGGGCGGTTGTCGGAGCACCTGTCAAACTGGAAGTCCCTTACAACAGATCGATGGGTGCTCCAGAACATATCCAGAGGATACTCCATTCCATTCATAAACCTTCCCCCCAAACCCAGACATCTCCCTGATGTCCCACCCAATCAGAGAGAGGCAGTGGCTTTGGAGATTTCAAAGCTGTTAAGAAAAAGAGCCATCCAGCCCATCCCCCCAGATCAGTCCGGATTGGGTTATTACTCCAGGTTCTTTTTGGTGCCAAAGAAAACGGGGGACCTCAGACCCATCTTAGACCTTTCCGCTCTGAACCTGTTCATACCCAAGGAAAAGTTCTGGATGGTCACTCTCCAATCAATTCTCCCCCTTCTGCGGGAGAACGACTGGATGTGCTCGTTAGCCCTCAAGGATGCGTATTACCACATCTTAATGGACAGACGATCCAGGAGGTTCCTCTGCTTCCGGCTTGGAGCCAGTCATTATCAATTCAGGGTTCTTCCATTCAGCCTCACCTCAGCCCCCAGAGTGTTCACCAAGGTCTTGGCAGTGGTTGCAGCCCACCTGAGACTCCAGGGCATTCAGGTCTTCCCCTACCTAGACGACTGGCTCCTCACTGCGACCAACAGGCATCAGCTCTGTGTGGCGAGAGATTATGCTGTGTCTCTGGCCCACAACCTAGGCATCTCAGTGAATGAGCAGAAATCCTGCGTGTGCCCCACTCAAGCCCTAGAATTCATAGGGGCCAGGTTAGATACACAAATCTCCCGAGTTGTTCTAACGTCAGTCAGGCTGAACAGCTTGTCGTATCAGGTGTTAGCCCTTCTTCGGAACCGTGCTCCTCCGGCGGAGTTAGTCTCTTCATGCACGTCTGCGAATGCGCATATTACAATGGACCCTTAAAGTCCAATGGTCTCTGTCGATCCACCCGTTAAGCACACCAATACCCCTGAGCAGGGTGTGCAGGGACTCCCTTCTGTGGTGGTTACAGGCACAGGTACTCAGAGAAGGGAGGCCCTTTGTGATCCCCCCGGTCGAAGCCACATTGACCATGGACGCTTCTCGCCTCAGGTGGGGGGGGCATTGTTCAAGCAGATCCGTTCAAGGCACGTGGACTTCCCTAGAGACCGCATTGCATATCAATGTCCTAGAGATGAGGTCGGTGCTTTTGGCATTGCAAGCTCTCCACGACCTTCTTCCCCTGGGGACTATTGCAATCCAGACGGACAACATGTCAGTAGTCTGGTATATAAACAAACAAGGAGGGACCAGATCTTATCCCTTGTGTCGAGAAGCCATGAGAGTGTGGGAATGGGCGATTTCCACCAACCACTTTCTGATAGCAATGCACATTCCGGGACGGTCCAACATACTAGCGGACAAGCTAAGTCGAGTGCTCCTCACTCCATACGAGTGGTCTCTGAATCTGTCTGTTGCGAAGCAGATCTTCCACAAATGGGGGTCAGCCTCACTGCGATCTTTTCGCTTCTCCTTTAAACACAAAATGCAGCGAGTACTTCACGATAGTTCCCCCCAGAGGGGAGACCCCCAGAGACGCTCTAGTCCATGCTTGGCCTCCCAGACTCCTTTATGCTTATCCCCTCCTCCCACTCATGATGAAATTCATCCAGAAAGCCTGTCAGTTGGGGAGCAGAGTTATCCTCATAGCCCCATTCTGGCCTCGACAGATCTGGTTCCCCTTTCTGCGGTCTCACAGTATGGCTCCTCCATGGATTCTGGATCCCAGTCCAGACCTAATCTCACATCCAGCGAGATGCCATACCCCAAACCTGGTCAATCTCAAATTTGCTGCTTGGTTGATCCAGTTCCATTAATGGCTAGGACTCCCGGTGTCTCATCCCCCGTTAAGGCCATTCTGGTGGCGGCTCATAAACCGTCTACCAGAAAACTTTACAACAGTAAATGGAAACGTTTTTCCATCTGGGCCAAAGACAAAGACTTGGACCCATTTACTGTCCCTATTCCGACTATTCTGGACTTCCTTTCCCTGCTTTTTAGGCAGGGAGCAAGTGCCTCCATGGTCAAGGTGCAGTTGGTGGCCATTTCCCATTTTCATGTGGGGGAACGGCATAGGCTCCTTAGCATCTACAAAGTTGTGCAAAGCCTTCTTAAGAGGCGTTTTTCTTTTGAAACCACCTGTAAAGACTGTGGTTCCCCCTTGGGATCTCACTCTGGTCTTGCAAGCCTTGACGAGACCACCTTTCGAGCCTGCAGCCTTGGTTCCGTTGAAGTTCTTATCTTGGAAAATGGCTTTCTTGGTGGCTATTACTTCAGCCAATAGGGTTTCAGAATTACAAGCTCTGTGTATCAAACATCCGTACCTTATCTTTCACAAGGATAGAGTGTCCCTCAGGACTAATCCGTCTTTCTTGCCTAAGGTGGCTACAGAATCAAATATTAATCAATCAATAAATCTTCCTGTATTTTTCCCAAATTTTCACAACAAAGGTGAATACACGTTGCACAAATTGGATGTACACAGACAACTGCGTTTTTACTTGCACAGGACTAGAGAGTTTCGCAAGTCAGACCAGTTGTTTGTTTCTTATGCAAAGTCAGCCATGGGCAAGGCAATTGCTAAAGTGACCGTAGCAAATTGGACCTGTCAGTGCATTATGCTGGGATACACTTCGTCTGGTAAGCCAGCTCTGGTTGGCGTCCGTGCTCATTCCACAAGATCTGTAGCTACCTCAACAGCCTTTTAGTCTAGGGTTCCAGTAGACGATATTTGTTCAGCAGCTACCTGGTCCTCATCTCATACGTTCATTTCTCATTACAAGCTGGATACAATTTCCAGGAGTAGGGCTTCTTTTGGCTCCGCGGTGCTTCGGAATATCCTTCCGTAAGGACCACCTAGGTTCTTGTAGGTTAGCTGGGGACTCTGTCCCACAGGTTGCAGATCAAATGAAGTAACTACTTCAGATTACGAAGTTATGTACTCACCATAACATTCCATCTGAGTAGATACTTCATTTGTCTGCAACCAACCCCCCCCCTGCCATCCCCTGAACCTGTCGGGAATTTTTCTGATCATTCGGAGTTGGTTTCTGTCTCAAGTTGGTAAGGCAAAAAAAACGATCTGAGGTAATGTGGTTGGTAGTAGGGGATTATGGGTAGGGGGGAGGAGCTAGGAGCTTGGATCTTGGAGCTTGGAAAGCTGCCGGATCGGATCCGAGGTCGGATCCGACACCCACAGGTTGCAGACAAATGAAGTATCTACTCAGATGGAACGTTACGGTGAGTACATAACTTCTTATTCTAATTTCTCAAGACATAATCTCTAAGATATCAGATTTTAGCATTATTCCATGCCTGATATCTGGTCATGATGCCTTTACTTTACAAATCCATACTAATTTTAAAATATTATAATCTTAAACAGAATACCAGCATATATAAATAAACTTAGAGTTTAGACCCTGGTTAATGTCTGAGCTAAATTTCTTTTTGGAATCTTTTTAATATAGTCATGATTTTAGATTCATTAAAAGCAATTATCTATGACAAAATCCTAACCTGGTATAAAAGAAAAATTGAGGAATGAGGTTCAGAATTACAAAGCATTCAATCACAACTCCTAGTGGCTAAATCTAAATTTAATAAAAAATAAATAAATGTAATATAAATTAGAGAAAAATTAAATAAACTGTGATGATAAGAGGTACTGACAGCAATGCCAGGAGAATAGGGCAGTGGATTTGTAACATATGCCAGCACATCTAGCTGGAATTTTATAAATAATTATATGTCATTTGTATATCAAACTACTTTGTACAGATGCTTGTGCTGAAAAGGTATTAGTGAGGTTTGCTTGTGTTAAAATGTGTTAACAGTGCACCTGGCTGGAAGGAAAAGAAGTGTACATGTATTATAGTAACTGAATTAAATGTATATGTTGTAACGGCATATACTGGAAGTGAAGAGGTTAATCTTAATCCACCTGAAATTGCAAAATATATCTGAAATTAAATTATTTTATGGGTTAAGCCATAAATATGTTATCCCACAGTTTTGAATGGAGCCAGAAATGCAATATCTGGATTAGAGAATAGTTGGTAGCTCCTGTAGGAAGAGTGAAATGGTTTACGGTTTTATGACTTCCAGAAGCTGCACCACATCTAAGCAAATCTCTGTGTTTATTGTAGAATATAGGTGCTAAACCTTGTTACCTTCTAGTGATAGGGAAAAGTGCAGGAATCAGAGTCAGATGACCAGATGTATGTGAGTCATTCAGTACAGAAATAATGTTTTAATATTAGAGGAGAATGAAGTCTCGGCAGCAGTCTGTATTCTGTCTTGGATCTAACAATAAGGACCACTCACCCATCTTACTTTGCTCTATTCAATAAGTAGGAACAGTAATTCTTTTAGTCAATCAAGAATAGATAGTGAGACCATACCTCTCAACTGTACATATTTTTGCAGAATATTCAGATTATTACCTCATAGTTTTGGTCAGTTTTTCATAAAATTTTGGTTTTCCAGCAAATAATTGAAGATTTAAGTCAGAAAAAATGATAGAGATTTGAGTTTCAGACTTCATACCCTTCAGAAAATGCATGCTAATGCAAAACCTGTTATTTTATCTACTTTCTAAATTTGTAAGAACAATATTTCAAAATTGCCCCTATTTTTGGGTCTTTGTCCCTCCATTATTTATGGCTTTGTCTAGATTTTTTGCATTAAGAGGTTGAGAGGTATATATGAGACTAGCTAAATACTGTTTTTCTTTAACTGTGTGAAACTTTCCATTGGTGTTATTTTTAATATTCCCTGTGACTGAATCTCTGGTGTTTACTGTAAATTAATATTTAGTATTTTCATGTTCTTTTATTATTTATTATTAAATATATTTAAACTTTTCATTGTGGCTGGTCCTTTTTATAAAATATTTAAAATTTGCGAGTATTTGCATATATTTATTTGGTGATAACTGTGACCACTCCTGAAAGCCTTGCTGTTTGGTCAACATTACTATTTGGATTAGTGTTAATTTCACTGAAAATAATTGGGTACCCTTGTAAAAACCTGAAAGTAGTTGTCAGGGGTTCTGGTAGCAGTGATAACTACCTTTATAGTCTGGGCAGAAGGAGGCACAGCAGGTGAATCTGAGCTCACCTTTCCCAGGTGTGTGTGTGTGTGTGTGTGTGTGTGTGTGTGTGTGTGTGTGTGTGTGTGTGTGTGTGTGTGTGTGTGTGTCTGTGTGTGCATATGTGTGTGTGTGCATGTGTGTGCGTGTGTGTGCGTGTGTGTGTGTGTGTGTGTGTGTGTGTGTGTGTGTGTGTGTGTGTGTGTGTGTGTGTGTGACACTGGTTTCACAGAGGACTTAGCTTGGAATCCCAGCTAAGGATTCATCTCTGAGTTGTGCCAGTGGGGAGTCTTACTGGGGGTCTGATCAGATATAGAGAGGAACCAGCCCCCAGACATAGCATATTCCCTGGGTGCTCTTAAGGGAAATTGTGTTTGATGCAGAAAGGTCTGCATCTGGAAATATTGAGTGTATCCATTTATACTGCAAGTGAATGTCCCTCTTCAGTGTCAGTCGTGAGGATTCAGGCTACTTAATTGCTGGCCCAGTGTGGGGATGTCACAAACAATAGTTTGATATTTATCTCATAAATCAAATCTGGCTCTAGAAAGATCAAAATGACTTCCTACTCATTATCACCTAAACATATGAACAGATTATTAAAAAGAGTTAAAATGTAATAAAAAATAAATTAGACATTAAAGAAATAAGAAAAAACTCTACTGATATTGGAGACACACTTGACGCTTTTAAATTCCATCATACATCTCAAAATCAGGACCCTAATTCTGATGTTAAGATTTGACTCTCCTAATATTAAACAAAAATCAGAATTGAAAGCTGACTTACATAAACAAACCACTCATAAAGTAGTTATAGAGAGTGTTAAAATTTTAAAATTTAGTAAATCTCTGGCTATGGACTGAAGAATAATAATAGAAATCTGTAAACTGTTTCCTAAAATTTTAATTGAAGTCCAATCTCAAGAAAAGATCTCTCCTTCCTGGAAATATTCATTAATTGCTCCTATATTAAAAGAAAAAAATCTGCAACTTTATTCCTCTCATAGACCTATCTCAAGTCTAAATAATGATTATAAGATAAAGGCTATTGCCACCATCAGAGCACCTTTTTAGGTAATGTCACAAGGACAACATTTCTGAAGTAGAAATGTCATTAAAAAAACAACTTCAGGGTTATGCTGCTAAATACTAGGAGTCTTAGCATGAAACTGCACCCACTGGAAGCAGTCTTTACCTTGGAAGATACTGACATCTGTACAGTCACAGAGACCTAGTTCAAGTCAGTGGAAAACACCCCAGCCATACAGGTTACACCTCCTACCACATGTTCAGACCACAAATGGAAGGCATGAAAACTAAAGGAGACCGTGTATCTATATTCATTAAAAATAAATAAACCTCCAGATTGGTTAAACAGTATGATTCACTGGAGACACTTCAGGTGCAAGTAACTGTTGGTAAGACACCTATCCAAGTCATTGCCAGCTACAGGACCCCACTCTGCCTACCTGGATCTACTGGAATCCATCAAGGTACATCCAAACATCATGGTTCTGGGTGATTTAAATTACCCATCCATTGACTGGGTAAATTATTTGTGCTCAAATTCACATCTCAAAGGTTACTCGAGTTCATTAACTCCAATGCCCTGGATCAGCTGGTGGACACCCCAACTAGGGGAGACAACATTTTTGATCTGGTGCTTGCAAATATGGGGGACTGCTGTGAGGTCTTCCTTTATCAGATTTTACCACAAATCAGTTTCATTTGAAGAATCTATCCCAGTGGACCTCCCACAGCAGCAACTAAACTAAAAAACTTCTCCAAAGCAGATTATATCCTTCTAAGGGGTGGTATAAATAGCTTCACTGTACCTTCAGTCTCAGCTGCGTCTAGCAACTATGCCAAGTCCTACACCAATTCTTTTTACAAACACCTATATAACTGCATTGATGCGGCCATACCTGATAGGACCAAAATAAGCTCTTCAAGGAAGAGCAAATCTGCAGGTGGTCAACTGCCATTAACAGGATTTCCAATAAAAGGAAGAAACTGTTGAACATAAATAAGAGGAAGCATGCCCTAAACTGGAAACACTCGCTCCTCAGCTTAAACAAGCAAATAAGACTTCCTGTGAAGTCCTCCAAAGCAAACTATGAATCCAAATTAGCGTCCTCAACTAAGGGAAACCATAAGGTGTTCTTTAGTTGCATCCATAGCTTAAAAGGTAAGACTAGATTTGTGCCAAACTGATAGTTAATGATACCACATACACTGAGCCTGTGGACATAGCAAATCTGTAAGCTGACATATTCTGTGAAAACTTCACTCCCCTGTCCCCACCACACATACCCCATGACATTCCTTCCACCTGTCCATCATCTTGTATCTCTAGAGGGCAGGTCATAAATGCCCTCTCTAATGTCAAAAACACAGCATTTATGGGACCTGATAACATCCCAGGCTGCTTTCTGCATGGGCTTCACAAGAATTAGGAACACCATTGGGTACTCTTTTCAATCAAAGTCTAAGCACCAGCTTCATCCCAGCTGAATGGAAAATCGCCCTTGTGCAACGGTGGTGCTTCCACTGGCCCTGGAAACTATAGACCTGTTAGCCTGACTAGCCTTATCTGCAAGGCCATGGAGCAAATCATCATGGACCTTATCAACAAAGATATAGGTAATCTCCAAATACTTGACCCTACTGAGTTTGGATTTGTCAAAGGGAGATCATGCCTGTTAAACTTGGTGGACTTCTTCGAGGCAGTCACTAGAGCCCTGGATGAGAGGAAAACTGTGCATACAGCCTACATGCACTTGGCCAAGGCTTTTGTTACTATCCTCCACTCAGGCATTATTGACAAACTCACCCAAGTGGGTATCAACCCTTATACCATTAGATGGATCACTAACTGGGTCACTGATAGAACCCATACCATCAAAATAGGGGAATCCACCTCCAACAGCAGACCCATAACCAGTGGTTTGGGTGTTCCACAAGGATCAGTCATGGGTCCTCTACTGTTCAGAATCTATTTCTCTGAAGTACAAGCAAAAACTAAAGGTCTGTGGCTGACAAAGTTTGCTGATGACTGCAAACTGGGAGCAATCATAGAATCCCCAAAAGATGTCAACATCCTATAAGAGGGTCTTATGCAAACAATTGATTGGTGCCAAAGTCACGGTCTTAAATTCAATGTAAAAAATGCATTCTCATCCCTTTCATTAACAGCAGTGCTCCTGCTAACTACCACATAAATACAAACACCCTAGGCATGCACTCAGTGGTGACAGACCTGGGCACACAGGTTGACAGCAATCTTATATTTGATCACTATGTCGCCACAGTGGTAAGAAGGGCATTGCACATTGCTCATCTCATAAGTAAGGGCATTGCCTCCAGAAAAGAAGAGTCATAACCTCCTTGCACTCTTCCCTCATCAGGCCAATAATTGAGTACAATGCCCCTTTTGGTAGGTATCTTTCCAGGCACCTGCAGCAATTGGAGAGACCACAAAAGTTACTCACAAGGAGAATTCAAGGTGTTTAGCATTTGTCCTACGTGGATTGACTGAAATTACTGTCACTTCTCTCTGTTTCATACAGACTACTCAGAGGTGGTCTCTACCTTGCATATAAGGCCATCCTTGACTCTGTTTTATGGAAATGTTGAATATCTGTAAGTCCAATGGCTCACGGGTTACTCACTGTAAAGACCTTAACCTTGTATGTGACATTAATAGAATCTGCTGGAGGAACAGATTTGTTTCCCAGAGGTTACCACACCTGTGGAACAGACTCCCAATTCATGTCAAGCACAGCAACTCTTTTTGGCCCTGTTCAAGCACAGTCTGTATGATTGGATGGGTAACCATAAATTCACCTTGGGTGTTCCACATGTGTCTCTCTTGGACAGAGGCAATAGGTGTTGATCATTGAAACAAGGGCAGAACTCGACTAGGCTTGTAACAGCCCTAAGGCCATTAGCCTAGTAACTTCCTATGATCCTAAGAACTGAAAGTCAAAGATACCCAGCAACTTATTAAAGAGTATGATTTAAACCCCCATGATTGGTTGTTATTACAAAGTGTGAAAATACAAACACAAGAATTATGTTTATGTCTTACTCACTCACAATTTAAAGAAATTCCCAAAGTAATAGTTTTTTATGAAAATATATATAATAAAACAAATATTAAAATTTAATTTCAAAACTTTACAAAATATTTACAGAATATAAGATGAATTTAAATGTTACATTTTGGAACCATTTTACCCTGGGTCACGGATCTTTTCTAACCTCGGAGAATAAATCTCAAATATTATCATCCAGTAAACACTCTTCTTGGTCTAATTATTTGCATGGAAATTTCTAAACAGAGCATTTCTAACTCCAAATAAAATGGCTAAAATTAATAGAAACGATGATATACATTGTTGGAGATGTTTGCAAGAATGTGATGCTGATTGGATATTTTTTTTTTATTTATTTTGGTGGAATACTGATGATTTTTTGAAAGTGTTATTCTCTGACACATTTTCATTATCCAAGTCTTTAATCTTATTTAATGTAAATGATGGACACGAGTTGAAAAAAAGATAACCTCTTTCTGATATGGACTATTCTTGTGGTAGGAAGGAAGTGTATTACCAGAAAATGAAAATCAACTACATCACCCCTTTTTGAAGATTTCTTATCCATCTTAAAATAAACTGCCTTAAGAGAGACCAAAATAAAAGAACACAAGATTCACCCCAAACTATTTACTTTCATCCAAGGATTATTGTTAACGTCAGAAATAATCTCTTACTGACTTTTTTCAACAGAATATTGTCTCTGATGATTAAAAAATGAAAAGAAGAATATTTTTTGGAGGTTTATTATTGTCACCTATTGAGTACAGGCCGTTGTACATAGTTTGAGCATGTTCATCTTTTGTGTCTTTATTATTTTATCATTATGTTATTATAATAACTGAATATTTATTTTTTCTTCATGAAAAAGAACAATAAAGTTTTTTTTTTTTGAGAAAAAAGAATATATCAGGCATGGCCCACTGGGCAGTGGTCCCAGGGCAGACCAAGCATATGCTGGAGGGAATATCTCTTCACTGACTTGGTAACTCCTAGGGATGAGCTAGAGACCCACAGCCTTTTTATCCTGGCCTTCCCAAAGTGATTTCAATGAATTCTATGGGCTCGCACTGTGGCAAAATGATTGTCTTAATCTGAAAGCATGACTAATTCAGTAGTTCTGTTTAGTGACCTGACTCCCAGGGATATCTGAGAAGTATTAGAAATATCCAGGAATGTTTACTCTCTGCAGCCTTCAAGGCCAAGTAGAAAAGAGCCTCTATTTGAGCTGAGAGATCCTCTTCCTCCTCAGTTTATGCAGCTCTGTGTTTGCATGTCCGTAGTTGGGTATTGCATCTTCTTGATTTAGATTTCATTTCTCACAATATCAAAGTACATGTTTTAACCATCTCGACATGATGTAATCTGATGAAAGGTCTAGACTTACAAAATAATCTCTTAAAATGGAGCCTTCGTTTTCTGCATCTGGTGAAGACTCTCTCTGTGTGCCTTGAGACCTTTTTCTGCATCTGGTGAAGACTCTCTCTGTGTGCCTTGAGACCTAAATTTAACAATCAGTGTGCTGTTGTATATGGTCTTTGAGCTGACATCTTAAACAAATCTAATGTTTGTATCCTGGAGAATGCTGTTGCTTCCAACAACTGGAAAATGTGGTAGATCTGCAAACTCCAGGCTGTAAAGAGACATTTCTCATATTCTTGAAGGAATGGGCTTGTTGTGATATATTTATTGTTTCCTAATGGCAGTTTCTGAAGTGTTACTCCACCTGTTCATTCATTTCCAGATTTTCTTACCGGATGTTCAAGATTATGGAGAATATAGTCTTCAAACCCCGGATGTTCACTATTGGTAACAGGTCTGACTTTATATGGATCATATGCTGAGACAAATAGATAAGCTGATGATTTACTTTGTGTGGCATAGGAAGAGTCTTGCATTGACAAATTATATCTTGTGTAACTAGATTGCCAACTCAATCATAATTTGTCACTAGAAGGTTACTAAATTATTGGTCAAATGTGAAACAATTCATTCCACCAGCAGAGTGGCTGCCTCTGCTGCTTGCTTCAAGAATGTGTCACATTGGACATTTGTGCTGTAGTCATATGGTCATCATTTCATACTTCTGCCAAATATTATATCTTGAAGTTTCACTCTTAATGGACAGTATGTCTTTTTTGAGGGCTTGGTGCCTTTGACTACTGTTAGTATAGTTTCTTAAGCACTGCTTGGGTTTTTCCTCATCTTCCAGGCACTGCAGAGGTCCTTCAAAATAAATCAGAACAAATATGTGAACACTTATAGTGTCACTTGATCTTTGAAAACGTTCTTCTGTGGTTGGCACATTATTCACTCATTCCATCCTCTTGCATTGGACACACCAACTCCTACAACAGAAGAGAAGGATCCTTGAATTATATCTCATGTTTACATTCTACAATCTTATCTAGTATTTTTCTTGCAGTAGTAACCGGGGAGTAAACTTTCCTCTTTACTATTGTGCACTGATGCAATGTATGATACAGAGGGTTTGATGCAAACTCTGAGTATTAGAACCTGAGATTTTTAAACAGCAGGTACAAATATATACAAGTATTCCACATACTTCAGAGAACCCTTCTTGAAGGGCAACTTTAAAGTAAATACATATCCATCATTTATTTATTTTGACTCTGGCCCTTCTGAGCTCCCTCAGTGCTTTCACTGTTTCCTTCCCCCAGCTTATGCAATAAGCCACTAACTCTTGTTCAGTATTTCCAGAACATTTCTTATGATGAAGGTACTTAATACAATGTTTTCTGGACAATCATGTCAATTCACATTTGTCTTTCTGTACAGATAATTCTCTCTTAACAGCTATTCCTGCCAGCCTTTACCCTTTCTGTTTTCACTATCTGCTTTATCTAACTGTCAAATGAACTGTTTTTTATAGTTATTGTCATTGAACACCCCCCCCATAATCCCTACATTTCTCCAGTTTTTCTTAAGTCATGTGTTACTTGCCCCTTAGTGCCTTCTACAAAAAGGAAGTGGAATTAGTGCCTTCTGCAAAAGGGTAGTGGAATTGTCCCACTCTCCTGCACTAACTTCCGCTTGTATGTTTAGATGCCACCTTGGGTCTGGTCTGTCTGAAACTAGATCACAGGCCTAGTGGAATTAGCATGGTCAACACAAAAAAGTAAGTCAATAAATAAATAAAAAAATAACAATTTTTTTATTTGCAGTTATATGCCTGCATTAATGCATATTCTATTTGTCATAGTTAGCTGCATACTTTAGTTTTGAAAGTTGGTGCTCAGGTTTTATCTGGACCATTTGCAAACAGGTGATGTGAAGTTGTTAAATCTCGCCATTTATTCTCACTGATGGGTTCAGAGCCTATGCACGGCCATTAGCAAAGCCCAAGGTTTGCCAGTAGCTGGAGACCAAGCCTACTTATCCCATGATGCACTGCTGGAATTACCTCAGATCTAGTTTGCCGCGGCACAGATCTCGGTGTTCTAGATAGCTCGGGCCAATTTTATTGGATAGATTCATCTATTTGCAAGTTTTAAAAACTTTTTTCTTGACCTTCTTGTTAGGATAGTTTATACATATAATATATATATATATATATATATATATATATATATATATATATTCTATATAGTTTTAGACTTAGATTTAGATAAGTGCCCTGTGCTGGCTTGCTTTTTTCTATAGAGTTGGCCTAATAGTTGGCCTTGTATTTAACCACATTCTTAGCAGTAATTGTTAGATAATTTCTTGAGTGTGTTTTTTCAATTGTTTAAATTTGTCTAAATTTAAAATAGAGATGTCTGATGAGAAAGAGAAGCCACACTCTAAATCTGGCTCCAAAAAATGTCTGGATTGTGGACAAAAAAATGTCAGTCACTGACGGGCACATTCAGTGTGTTTATTGTCTGGGGGCATTACACCTCCAAGACTCTTGTAGCATCTGTTACTCCTTCTCTTCCAGGGTACTTTTAGAGAGAAGGAGGAAATTGGTGGATAGGGGTTTACTTCAGCACCCCCTCTCAGAAGCACTGGGTGACCAGGATGGTGCTAGTAAATCCTCAAAGTCATCCAAGTCTTCGGGTGACTCAAAAGCATCGAAAAAGTCTAAAAAAATGGAAGGTGTAGGGTCATCGGTTCCACTGCCCTCGGAACTGAGTGTCCCTTCTGTTTGGAGCCAGCTCACAGCTTTGGAGCTGGTTTCTGAGATTCCCACATCTCCTCTTCTCCAATCAGCACCCTTGGTGCACTCCTCAAAGTCTTCTGTCAGCCTCTCAGATTTTGATATGGACTGTTTGGTGCAGAAGCTTTTACGGGCACCGGGCCTTACCAAATTGTTGTTGGCTCTGATGCCTTCGTCGTAGCCGAAGACCATTAACTCTGACTTGATTGAACCTTCTCTGAGCCGTACTGAACTTTCAGAGCTGGAGAAGCCCGACCTGATGGTTGTTGAGCCCATGGAGCCGAGACCTGCTCCGGTGTTATCGGTTCCATCTACTTGGACATCCTTGGCACTGACCGGGGACTCTAGGAGCCAACACTCTCCTGTCGGGTCCAGAGAGGATAGTCGTACCAATTTGTCAGTGCCAACTCTTCCTCTCGTGGCTTCGGCTTTGATGACCTTGGCCCCTACCTCGGGCTCATAGCCCATGGCCTTGGTGCAGGAGGATCAGACGGTCCCTTCGTATCCGTCTACCTGTTTTTGTCTGAGCCATGGTGCATTCAATGCAGTGAGGAGAGTCCTGTCTCCAAAGACATCAGCAGCAGCAAGTCTGGCTTCCTCCTCCCCTCAAGCGTCTGTGTCTGCTTCTGCTTCTACCGGTCAACCCAAGCGTAGAAACCCTGAGCCTCAAGTGGCCCCGCAGGGTGCCCCCTGCTCTTCTGAGACCTCCCCAGATGCCCCCACTGAGGGGGAACCCAGGAAGAGACTGTGCAAGAGGAGGCTCTTGGACTCCCCACAGGAGTCTTTGACATCTGACACTGACTTGGATGAGTCAGAAGGATCCCCTCGATCCCCCTCTGAGGATATCTCCTTTGTGGAGATATTAGAGATCCTTAATCAGAGGGGCTGTTGGCAGTCCAAAAGCCCTACTGAAGATGAGTCACTGCTCTTGAAGGCTTTCGGGTCTCAACCTTCCACCTCTTGGGTGTCTCCTCCTTACGATGAGCTCATGGAGCTGATCTCTCGTAAGGCATGGGTGTCTCCGGAGGCCATAGAACCTGACCCTCAGAAGCCAAATAAGTTAATCTCTGCCCCAGTGGACAAAGTTTTTTTGACTAAGGGAGTGCCTGTTGATGCCATGGTGGTGATGGGCAGCCACCAAAAAGGAAACGTCTGAGGCGTCCTCATCTATCCATCCTCTTAACAGAGATTCCAGGATCATGGATAGATCTGGGAAATGCATGTTTAGTTCAGCGACTTTTTCCCTTCGATCATTGAACTATTTAACCCATTTTACAAGACTACAAAGAGATCTCCTGAAAGAGCTAGGAGATACTCTCCTGGGTATGGTAGCTGCAGGGGTTGCCGACAAAGTTAACACCCAGCTCGCTACCCTAAACTCGATTGTGAACTCGTCCATGTGTCTCATATTTTACGCAGCTGATGGTTCGAGTAGAGCCGCTAGTTCAGGCATTGCCCTGCATAGACAAGCCTGGATGCATCTCCATTCCTTTGTGGGGCCTTACTAGTCTTCCTTTATCAACACCCCATTTGATGGCTCATCCCTGTTCATGCCCAAGGTAAAGGAAACTCTAACCAGGTGTGAGCAGGAAGACAAGACTCTATCTACTGTTGGAGTTCATTTTTCTACCCCTACTCGGCCCTATCCCAAGGGCCCTAAGGGTGGAATGATGTGGTTGTGAAAATCACAGGGAGCCTTTCAGGACACACGTGGAGAAACCCCCTCTAGAGGCAGAGGAGGGGGCTGTAATGGAAGACACCGCCCGCACAGCAGGGGGGGGGGCTGCAACAGCAGGGTGACAGAGGCCAGTTCTCTGGTCAGCCCTACCAATGCTCCTGAAAGGAGACCTGGCTGTCCAGCTCTGGAGGCAGTCGGGGGTCGCTTATCTTTGTACCCAGAAGCCTGGCTAAGCATAACATCTGATACCTGGGTACAAATCATCATTTCCAGAGGGTATTTCATACCATTCTCTTCCACTCCCACTCCTGTCAACAGAATCCTGGATGTTCCACCCAGTGTCAGGGAACAAGCAACTATAGAGGTCTGCAAGTTACTAGAAAAAAAGAGTCATCCAGCCAGTCCCAGCAGACCAAACTGGATTCAGAACTTACTCAAGATTCTTTTTGGTTCCAAAGAAAACAGGGGACTGGAGACCTATCTTGGACCTCAGTAGACTCAACCAATTTGCAAAAAACGAGAAGTTCCAAATGGTCACGCTTCAGGCTATTATTCCATTTCTAGGGAAAGGTGATTGGATGTGCTCCATCAATCTCAAGGACGTGTACTACCACATAAAGATGGGCAGACACTCCAGAGATCACCTGTGTTTCTGGCTGGGAGCCAATCACTACCAGTTTTGAGCCCTGCCCTTTGGTCTCACTACAGCCCCCAGAGTGTTCACCAAATGCATGGCAGTGGTCACGGCTCACCTGAGACGTCTAGGATTCAAAGTGTTTCCATATCTAGACGATTGGCTCCTGACTGCTACCACCAGGCATCAATTGATTCAGGCAACACAATCTACTCTGACAATCTGCCACCACTTAGGCATTACAGTCAACTTTGAAAGGTCTGCCTTGTCACCATCGCAGCATAGCATCTTTATAGTAGCAGAGTTAGATACCTGAACCACCACTCTATGTCTTCCAGTCGAAAGGGTCTCACTTTTTTGCCAACACATCAACTCATTGGTGTCGAAGAACAGAGCTACAGCAGCAGAAGTCTTGAATGTACTAGGTTTGATGGTGGCAGCAATTCTAGCCATTCCACTCACAAGGATGCATATGCGAATTCTTCAATGGCTCTTGTTCGCTCAATGGTCTTACCAGAAATTGTCAATGAACCATATGATTCTCATCACAAACTCTTGCAAGAGGGATCTTTGGTGGTGGCTGACGTCTCTTCATGTCACAGTAGGAAGACCCTTTGTGCCCCCCCCCCAGTAGCCACTGTGACCACGGATGCTTCCCTGATAGGGTGGGGGGGGGGCATTTTCAGGGAAAGACTACCCAAGGCACATGGACGGATCAAGAGTCACATCTGCATATCAATCTTCTGGAGTTGAGAGCAGTACGTCTAGCGTTGCAGTACTTTCAGGACTCTCTTCCTCTAGAGACAATTGCAATTCAGACAGACAGCATGTCAGTGGTCTGGTACTTGAACAAACAGGGTGGAACCAAGTCTTATCCCCTTTGTCGAGAAGCCCTCAGGGTATGGCAATGGGCTGTGTCATCCCAGCGTTTTCTGTTAGCAATGCACATCCTGGGAAAATCTAACGTGATAGCGGACAAGCTGAGCAGGGCAATCCTGTTGCCTCATGAGCGGTCTCTCAACCAACACGTTGCGGACATGATTTTCCGCAAATGGGGCCAGCCTTGCTGCGACCTCTTTGCCAGTCACATCAATACCAAATGCAGAAGCTTCTTTGACCTAATACCACCTCTGGGACATCCCCCAGGAGACTCACTCATACACGATTGGCCTCCAGTTCTACTGTATGCATTCCCTCCAATTCCATTGATACCCAGGTTTTTACATAAAGCAAAGTCACTGGGAAGGACTGTTATCCTTATAGCCCCCCATTGGTCTCGACAGATTTGGTTGCCTTTTCTTCACCATCATCTGCTGGAGGATCCATGGATCCTGGACCCAGTTCCAGACCTCCTGACACACCCATCAGGGGACCTCCATCCTTCATTGCAGTCTCTAAAGCTGACTTCTTGGCTGATCCACTTCCCCAAATAGCCAGGCTTCATTCATTCTCAGATGACACAAGACAAATTCTATTGTCTTCTCATAAGCCATCCACCAGAAAACTATATCACAGTAAGTGGAAAAGGTTTTCCATTTGGACCAGTATACAAAACATTGACCCTTTCCGAGCTCCTTTGTCATCCATTTTAGAGTTTTTGACAATGATTTTTAAGGAAGAAGCAGCAGCTGCCACAGTTCGGGTTCAGTTAGCCGCCATATCTAATTTCCACCTTGGACTGGATGGGTTAAATATTATGGCCCATAAATTATCTAAGGTTTTTCTCAAAGGTGTTTTTCACATGAGACCTCCTGTCAAAATCCCTTATTCTCCCTGGAATTTGAATTTTATGCTATCTCAAATAATTCTTCCCCCCTTTGAACCAGCATCATCTTGTGATCTCAAATTTTTGTCCTGGAAAACTATTTTTCTAGTGGCCATTACTTCTGCCTGCAGAGTGTCAGAACTTCAAGCATTATCTATCAGAACTCCTTATATGATTTTCCATGCTGATAGAGTATCTCTCAGAACAAACCCCCCTCCTTTTTGTCTAAAGTCTGTTCTGAGTCTAATATCAATCAGGTCATTGAGTTGCCAGTCTTTTTTCCCAACCATTCCAACAAATTGGAATACATGCTGCACAAACTTGACGTGCACAGACAGCTCAGATTTTATCTTGATAGAACTAAGGATATTAGAAAATCAGATCAACTCTTTGTATCCTTTTTGGAGGCCAGAAAAGGTAGACCAGTGGCTAAAACAACCCTTTCAAAATGGTTATCGGATTGTATCTCATTTGTTCATGCAAATGCTAACACACCTTTGCCACACAAAGTAAAGTCTCATTCAACCAGAGCCATTTCTACGTTTTCTGCTTTTCAAGCTAAATTGCCCCTTGATAACATTTGTGCTGCAGCCACTTGGTTTAAGCCTCATACCTTTATCACTCATTACAAAGTAGATAAGGCTTCCAGGGACAAGTCTTCTTTTGGTTCTACGGTCCTGAAAAATGTACTCCAGTGAGCCACCCAAGATTGCGGGTGATAGGGACGCTACCCATCAGTGAGAATAAACGGTGAGATTTAACAACTTCACATAAAGAAGTTATGTACTCACCATAACGTTCCATGTGAGTTGTTTATCTCACCTTTATTCTCACGTCCCTCCCTCCATCCCCCCCCCCCCCGGCTGACAGTTGACCTAGAGGCTAGTGTCATCCTGGTTGTTCAATACTTCCTCTTCCTTCTTGGGGAGTGCACCCCTTACAGGGGTTTATATACATGCAGCAAACAAGATCTGAGGTAATTCCAGCAGTGCATCATGGGATAAGGGGCTTGGTCTCAAGCTACTGGCAAACCTTGAGCTTTGCTATCGGCTGTGTCAGAGCCGAACCCATCGCTGAGAATAAAGGCGAGATAAACAACTCACATGAAACGTTATGGTGAGTATATAACTTCTTTTTTGTTCAAAAAGTATCAGTAATCTAAACATGATACTGGAAATTAAATAATTTAATAAAACCTTACTACAAGATAAGAGTTCATATTTATGCAGCACAGAGTGTAGAGCCATGTGACATGGGAATAAATAATGGAAATACTTCATTATATTTTCTGTTTCATACAAGCTGCAGAAGTCAGTCTGTGTATGTTCTGAGCTTAAACTGTATTTACATGTTTTTCTGGAAAGTGCTGTCTGCATTTCTGAAAGACAGCCCCAACCTTAACCTCATCTCCAGACAGGCTGGATCTGTTCTTGAACTAGTGTATGATGTCAGATGTAAAGCATCGTGACAAAACCAAGGAGCAAGATGTTGTACATTTTGTGGCTTGTCATCAATGTAATCCCTTTTAAGCATCTCCTCATACAAGCTATAGTTTGCACAGTTTCACAATATTCTTCCCTGCACTGACTTTTCCTTCTTCTCTACCTGTTTTGTGTGTGCTAATATTTATGGTTTGGCTTGGTATCATTGCAAAAACTATGTTAACCTAAATCTCTTTGTGAGTTCAGGAACGGTTGTTACTACTTAAAGGGATTCTGGATAGTTTGCCATATGTGTGTTATGAAGAAGATTACTATAAATGTTAATTCAAAGGTAAGAGAAGGTGATCTGAGACAACGTGTGACGTCATTTAGGGTTATGAAACACTTGAGACAGACCTTGGTGATAAACCTATTGCTACCTTGGAAACACAGACAAAATTAATTAGTGTTTTGTTTGTTTTCCTAGAAGTCAGCAGAAGATAAACATAGAGATAAGTGAAAATAAGTAACAGGGAAACATTGACTGTTTTGAAGATAATAAAAGCTATAAAAGTTGTAAGGGTAGATATAGGAATTATCGGGAACTATTTGGCTTCCACAATAATTTATAATGCATCACAAATTAATTTTGTTTTCTTTCCTTTTTTAGTTTCTTTTAAATAAAATGATCAGGGAAGTGATGAAATGAAGTAAGCAATGGCCCACATCAGTATGAATTTCTATATAACTAAAATAGTTTTGAATTCCTTGGAAAACAGGATGCCAACAGAAAGTTATTAAACAGCTGAGAAAAAAAGAAAATAAAAAAAACTTAATTCTTCTGCTTTGACAACTGGGCTTGTTTCCAGGTTTTACTTGTAGTGACCTTTATCAGAGCACAATAAGACTGGTGGAAATGGAATGCATAAAATAAAGGTGCTACTTGTACAGCTCTACACAAGTGCGCAATTATTTTTTTTTTATGAAATTTCTTTTTATTAAATATTTGTTCACAAAATATGCAGACATATACATGTGGTACAGTTGACATTACAGAGTGCATACCATAAGCAAGTACTAATAGTTATTGCCCACTTCACTCAATAACATTCAAATTAAGTAGAATTACCATTTGTGTTACTACAAGGATATGGTTATATTATAAGTTATTCCAAAAGCTTTGATCATATAGCAGTTCTCTTGTACATTACTTACAACTGCGAGCAATATTAGAGGTAGAACATCAACCTATATAGTGATAACAATCTATTCTACTAAACCTTATATACATATGTACAAATATGTCACCTTAATTATTTTAGTATCTCAATAAAGTGATGTGTTTACTATATATGTATGTATATATATATATATATATATATATATATATATATATATATACTAAAAAGGACACTGCTTTGTTATATAACACACAGGTCATAGGGAATGGTAACATCGAACAGTCACAAACTATTAAGCCTATAAGAAATGGTATAATTTTTCCAACAATGAAGGTAGAAAAAACAGGCAAGGAGTGGATTAAAAGGAAAAAAATCTAAATTGAACTTGGAAGGATTAAAGAACATTTCTTTCAGAAAAAAGAGGAGAGACTAAACTAAACATGATTCAGGCTGTGGAAGCACAAAGACAGCTAGATGACAATTGTATGCTTGAAAATGAAATAAGCACTGAAAACAGCAAGGTTAATGAGACTAACAGTGAAGATAATCCATCTTTTGAAACAATTGAAAGAGCAGAGATTACTGAATTAGAAGCTGGAGATTGTTTAGATCTGGTCAGAAATGATATGCTGGTAAATGAAGATTCCAGTATTATAGGAGATGGTACTTGAATTGCAGAGAGGATTGTGAACATGGAATAGTGTTATGCTTGCAGGAGGAAAAATATAAGATGTGAGTTGGGCCTTAAAATGCCTTAATACAAGGAAGTATGGTGCTGTTTTTATTCTTTCGTTTTCTTATTTTTTTTAATTCATGTTGGTTCAAACAATCTGATCTTCAAGGACTTGTTCACTTTTAGATAACATAACTTATCCAGGTATTAAGACGTATGTTTCACAAATTTGAGAAAGGAGAGTCAGGTCAGTGTGAATGAAAATAATAAATAAATAAATAAATATTATAATTTTTTTTTTTTTTTTGATAAATGCCTGCATGGGAAAATGGGTCATTTTAAAATGTGGAAATGTGTAGAACATCCAGGCCTAATTCTGGGCACACATGTATTTGGACAGAATGGAGTTGACTTGTCACAACAAGGGAAGAGAATTTTTGCAGCAGATATATTGCAATAGTTGACTAACGCAAGACAAGGTTTTTGCCATTTCAGAAATTTAACAGTGCACAGATAGCAATATTTGATTTATCTTTGCTGGTTGTTAATGCTAAGAACAATAGTAATAAAGCTTTTATTATTGAAAATTTTGCTAAGTTCACATAAGATTGATGTTGCTTGTGAAACATGTTTAGAGAACAATGACTTGAAACCAGTTTTGCCAGAGTATAAATGTTTTTACTGTCAAAGACATTCTAACAACAAATCAGATGGATGTTTTCTAACAGGGATTAAAGATTGAGATCTGTGGTTATCATATGTATGTTGATCACACCAGTACTGTAGATTGTGTAACTGTAACAGTAAATACAATCCTGGAACAGATTACTAGTAGTTGGAGTGTATATACATCCATAGTCGAGTGCTGATGACCTAGAGGAACTTGTATATTTCTTGCTTGAAACACACGATGAAAAAATAATAGTAGTTGGGGACTTCAATTTACCAGATACAGATTGGAGTAATATTGATTCTACAGCATTAGTTAGGAAATTATTTACACCATACAGGTGGTGGTGCTGCGGTATCATTGTCGCCTCACAGTAAGACGCTGTCCGGTTCAGTTCTCAGCTAGAGCGTCTTCTGCGTGGAGACATGCGTGAATGGGCATACTTTCGTTGAAGGTTGTGTGTCAGGCTTGGCAAGCCAGTACATAAAAATCAACTGCCAATCATTAGCAGACTGGAGTTCTGCTGTGGCGACCCCTAACCGGGAAAAGCCGAAAGACACAAAAATTCAGGAACAGAAATCATTGCAGATTGTAAACAAACTTACCAGGGAAAGGAACATACTAGACAGTGTGTTCCTAAGGAGGTGATTGTTATTTCATGTTAGGTTTTACCTCCTTTGATATGTGGTGATCATGGAGGTATAAATCTTATGCAAAACAGTTTGGCTCCAAAAATTGGGTATTAAATTGCACCAGCAACATCCAACTAACATCAGATACTGAAATTAAATTAGATTATATTGAAAAAGAACTAAAACAAAGGGACCCAAACAAAGCACAGGGAGAGATGGCATTAATAAAGACCAGAGAACACTTCAGCATGAGCTTACAGAGCCATTATATCTGTTGTTCTTTAGGCCATCTAAGTATGGGAAGGTACCTCAAGACTGGAGACATACACTTGCTTAATCCATCTTTAAGGGAGAAGGGAATAGGACAAACCCAGAGTCATATAGACTCATAAGCTTACTTTCTTTGAGAACCTATAAGTTTACTTTCTTGTTGTCGTAAAATAATGGAAAAGGTTATTAAATGTTGAAACCCTAGATTAGCATGCATATATTAAAAATACATATATAACTACTTGCAACATAATGTTCTGTAAAAGCTGTAAATGAAAAATTGTGCTACAATGTAATTTATATAAACTTAACTTTAGCCTTTAATAAGATCATACAGAAAACACTGATCAATAAATTAGAACAATCCAGTATTATTGTAATCTTGATAAGATGGATAGCTACATGTCTTACAAATAGGACATGGCAAGCATCATACAGAAAACAGACAGGTAAGATTCTATCTTACAGTCAGGGTAGTAGGTTAGCAAGGGTGGGGCAAATTGAGCAATCACCCTGGGTGCTAAGTGTTACAGGGCACAATCGTGAGTACTGAAATGTCGGTACAGAAGTGGTTCTTTTTATTTTGCTCTTCACTCTGATTGGGGGTTTGGATAAGCTCTGCTAAACTCAGCTGAAGTATTCCTGTTAAAGGACTAAGCATGAAATGGATTTTTGCAGTAAGGAAACCAATAGACCTGTCAGCTGCAGCCGAAGAGCTGGGGGGGGGGGGTTAAGAACTAAGGGATGGGGTGGGACTTAGGAGACTGCACTGTGCACAAGATGGGCCATGCATGGCTCTGCCTTACTTTATGCATCACCCTGTAACTTTTGGTTTAGTGCTCTCACTCACATTCAATATTTTTATAACAATGTTACAGGTAGATTAAGTGCACAGATGAAGGAATGACAATAAACTTCCTGCACCTTTTATTTTAACAGTATCAAAAGCTGACTGCTATGTAGTGCTACGACTGCCTACAGCATCATCATCTCCATTACAAACAAGAATGATTTCCAATGACAACAATCCAGTATGGAATGAAACATTTTGTTATCGAATTCACAGTGCTGTGAAGGTAAGAACTGCAGTGGGCAGGGTTCAGAACTTTTTATATTAACTTTTTCATGTAGACATTCAAATATTACAGTAAAATTGACAGTGTGTAGAGTAGTTGTGAGAACTAAACAATTCCTATTTCTTTAATCTAAAGGATGTTCATATTTTAGTGATTTGCCCTTTTAATACGGTCTTTATTCAGTTTTACCGTAGCATACACTGTACTATTAGTAGTATTTATTTGTTTTGATGGTGGTCTTTGTTAGCCAAGCCACTACATTGGCAATAGGCACTCAGCAAATGCAGTACAAGGTATTATGCTCCATGTTATATTTCAGGACATCAGACACACAGGAAAACAGATATGGTGTGCATCATTCTGTTGCATTTATTTTACTTTTTGTTACATGCACTGTGATATAGCATAGCAGCATGCACTAATTTTCATGTTCACAATCAGCTCACAATGACTGCTAGTATCAATAATAACACCCTGTATTGTGGGTACAACCTCTTTAGGCTTAATACATTTACACTGAGTCCACCCCTATATGGAGATATTATCATGATCTAATAATGCCACATCTATCCCCATGGAAAGAGAATGCAATTTTTTTGAGGTAGCATATTATATACACATTGGCACTTTAAAATATTTGTATGCATATTTTCTATTTCTTAATTATTCCATTTTAGAAACGTAGTATTAAACACATTTTAAAATGTTTAGCATTTAGCATGTATGTTCCTTTTGTTTCAAAAGTAAGCAGCACTAACACATTACACATTACTATACAACACTTGATATTTTTGCATTAATGCAGGACATTTTTAGGCTTTTAAAATTTGTAAGCATACCTTTCTGTTATCAATTCTTTTTATTATTACTTACCTTTTTGGGAACTATTAGAGTTATTGGTTCTTCACTAGAAGCCTTTTTTCACACTCTTGTGCCATATCTCTCCCAAACTCAATATTGTGACCAGTCATTGTTGGTTAATGTTTCCTTGTCCAGGTTTGCATCTCTCTGTCAAAATGTCACTTTTGGGTAATATGTCACTTTAAGGCAGTGTGCCAACTAACTAATTAGTTTGGACATTTCAGGAGAGGCTTGGATTTGTCTTTGATATTTCCTTAATACACTTCCATCACTGATTGGGATTACACACAGTGGTAGACTGTGCACTTTGGGCCCTAGGGTCCTTTTAAACCATGGCCTCACACACACACATGCGTTTTGAGGACCATGTATAAATTCATGTGCTGTTTTGGATTTCCTTCCTGATTGTTCTAAATTATATTTTTGTTTAATACAGCAACATTTGTTAAAGTATATTTTAAATTTGTAGTTTTGAACATTTTTCCATTAAGCACTAAAATATATATATATATTGACCAATAATGACAAAAGTGCCCATTTCAGAACAGGCTTCTCATACTGCTGTCATTATAATTCACCAATATCCATACTCTGTAATTATGACATCTTTACTGATTGTGTCTGCTTTTCATTTCTGAATGTGATTAAAATAGCCACAGTTAATTATTTTGATTTGCTTTACACAAATACATCCTAGTCCTGTGAAGACTATCTAATGACTTTTTTAAGTTAATCAACTCCGCAGGTCAGTCATTTTTATCCACAGACATCCCCCAATATGCAGCAATTATAGATATATTGTTGACCACATCCTTCTCAGACATCTGTGTTAAAAAAATAATATTATAATAAAAATATATTATAATAAAAGAAGTAACATTTTTTCAAATCTCTTTCACATAATCTCACAATAGCCATATTAAATTACTCCAGTTTAATACAAATACATGAAGACTAGCCCTGCAAAGACAGATTAAAGACTGTTTAAAAACAATAGCAGCATAAGGCACTTTCATCCACAGATAGCTTCCCACTCTCATCAGCAGTTAAAGCCACTTTGTTGGCTTACTATACCACTTATTGTTATGAAGAAATAAATTACATATACTTATTGGTAGCTTTGGATGAACTACATGAAACTGTATAAAGATCACTAGCATCACACTTAAGACCTATGTGTAGCACAGTTTAAACAGAAGAGTATTTATTTATGATGAGAGCACAACAAATATTAACTACCTAATGATGAATGCTATTCAGTATGCACAGTCTCTGCAGAAGTAAAATTCATCTGTATAATTCCACATTAACAAAACTATTACTAATGCAGATGTTGCTGTTGGCAAATGTTTGCATTTCAGTGCTTCATCTATAAATGCATTGCCTGATACCCTTGAAAAATAAATGGCCTATGTTGCATTAACAAATTGGTGTGCTGATGATATTGTCATAACATTCCCATAACTACTAGATTAGCTATGCAGTATGGAATAGGTGGCAAAAAACAACCACAATTTCATAGTTAGTAGGCATATGCAGTCTAGGAGACACTTAAGGAGCCTAGCCCAAATTCTCAATTGCCCCAAAGCACTGCCTGGTTAAGTGACTTACTCAAGGTCACACAGTAGGTAAATGAAGGTGGAATGATTCAAGCCATGCCCCTTGAGACAGGCAGCAGCTAATTAACCTCCAGAGAGGGTTTACCTTCATTATGTTGAAAGGAAGTTGTACAATGCACCAAAGTGCGGTAGGACAACTTCAAGTTTTGGGGAATGTCGACTGCAAATGTTGTGAATTCCATGTTGAATTTCATGATTTAAAGTCACACAATAGTGTAATCACACAAATCATTTTCAACATAATGAAGGTAAACCGCCAGAGAAAGAGAGACAGAGTAATAGTTATTAACTAAATGCAGAAATCCTATCCTGCAATCCTTTGTTATGGCCCTTTTAACAATGGCAATACAATTAGGGACTCTACCTTTGACTAGATCTGTAGCCTCAATGGTAACTTTTTGTATTGCAGGGCTGGAAATGTGGTAGACCAGAATGACTAGTACGGCAGTAAGAAGGACTGAGTGGCAGGCAGACTAGAAGGGGGAAGTGAGAAGAGAATGTCAACAGTCTAATCAGGGATAAGGGAGCCTAGAAGGCCAACATCAAAATATAGATGTTGGAAAGGTAAAGAAAGAAAAGAAAGAAGATCAGAAGGAGGACCAGAAGATCAAGAAACAGAAAGATAAAGACTGAAATAAAGATTGAGGAATGAAATAGCAAAGATAAAAAGAGAGGGGACAGTAGATCTAAGGCCAAGTAGGACAGGGCAGTGAGATCAATGAAGGGACAGAGAGACTACCAGTGTGTTGTTTGAGTATATGAGAATGGGGGGAGTCTAATGCTATGCAGGGTGTTTGAAGAGTGAGGGTCTAACACCAACACAGCTATGAGGGGAAGTGACATCTGACAGGAAACATTTTTAACTTGAAAACAAATTGCTTGTAACTGCTGTAATATTCCTTAATATCTTTTCATGTCTGTGCTGCTGGGGTCCTGCATTTCCCTTTGTTTTTACATCTAAGCTAGGTCTTCCACTTTGCTTTTTGCTGTGTATTTATGACTATCCTATTGGAGGAATGTCCTATTTGTTTTTTTTTTCCTGTTATGTCTTGCTTTACCCTTCTTGTTTACAATAGCTCCCACATATAGCTGTGTTTAAAAATAGCATTACTGCTTGGTTTCTGATTTTTGGATGGGCTGTTTTTATTTGTTAGGGGTGTATTTCTTTTGTGTACTCATTACTTTTTCAGTCAGGTCTATCTCTTTCTGCTTTCTGGAGTGTGTGTAGCTCCAGGTACTCTGGGACATCTTACCATTTTAGGTCAAAACAGATGCGCTCACATCTTCTTCCATGCCTGATTGGACTGTCTCAGTCAATGGATTTCTGGACAAGGTTTGCTGGAACATGGACTGCTTTAACATTAAATCTATGGATTATTAATCTTGAAGGAACTTTTTCATACAAGTTGATTAGTGGTACTAATAGTTTGTGTTTTTTTTTTTGTTTTTTTTTACGGATGGAAACTGGACAGGCTGAACAAGACCAACTGCAGATATTTTGAGAAGCTTCTATATGCACTATGTGACATTACGGTTATTTCTGCCCACTATCTATTATAATCCTTACTGAAATTGCATTTGTAGGAAATCTGACATACCATTCTTCATCTGGATCTTACTGCATATTCAAAGAGCCCCCAAAAAATATTTCCTTTGCATTTTCTCAGTTTTAGCCTCAGTATTTATTTGTGACCGCTTTGTCCCATTTTGTTACACTTTTGGTACTTTCTGCTTCACACAAAATGCAGTTCTGACTCATTATACTGTACACACAGTTATACATGGTACATTTCCCTTGTTTGCATTCATTAGCTGGATTCAAGATTATTCCCTGAATGTTTTTTATCTGACTGACAAAATACCGAAAAAAAATCATTGAAAGACACTTTCAACGAATAATTTAAGCTTTGTTTTTTGCAGGGTTGCAAGCCATCCTGCACTCCCCTCAATATGGGGAGGGGGAGACCCCCCCACATGACCCTAATATATATATATATATATATATATATATATATATATATATATATATATATATCTATATATATATATATACATACATATATATATATATATATATATATATATATATATATATATATATATCAACTCTCTGGTCACACAATAGTGGAGAAAGGGCAATAACTCCACCTTCACTGAAAGTGGCCTTTTTCAATGACAAAACCATTGTGCTATTGTGAGTCGGATCCATGATGTTCAGCAAAATGTCATGTTCCCCATTATCTTTATGCCTATTATCTCTCAGATGGTTACACTAGCCACCCCATGTTTCTAACTTTGTTTACTGCATGTTTTTGCTTAACATCACTTACATCTCTTGACCTTTTCATCTTGGTACACTTTTTTTTAGTTTGTTCAGACTGAAAATAAATCTAGATGGCTTTCTTAAATGTTAAATTTGGCTCAAGCTGCAACATTTGAAAAACATCAAGGCCTGCAATGCCTATGACAACTTTGTTATCTGCTTGTATTCGTCCCCTTTCATACAAATGTCATACAGACACTTTTACAGATTCTACCTTTTTCAGAATACATTTATGGAAGCAAGTCCCCTTCATATATGTATTTTATTCAGGCAAAAAAAAAAGAGTTTAACCAGCTTTGGTAGAGCAGCATCATATTAACAGATTACACCTCAACAAATGCAGAAGTATCAGAACTTGGCTCAACATTTTTGAGAGTAGCATAAAGAAGTTTGCCTGATTCACATGGTCTTCCTTGTGCAATATGGTCACTCTTCTATACCATGGAAACCTTTGCTTCCATACTAGCCATACTGTGAGTTTTACAAAGTTATGTGGCCTCAGATGGACTGAATTTCATTTTTAATGCTTTTCTCTTCCTTTGGTTTTGCCGGTTGCCAGCTTGTTGGAACCAATACCATAAAACATTTTGGCAAATTTATTATTGTACCTTTCTGTAGTACTGCTACACAGTTTTTTTTCTCACTAGGCTGAACTGTTGCAGGTTTCCTTGTGGCACTGGTAACATTCTTGTTTTATTTAATTGCGCTTCTGGTGCCGTATCATACTTTATACTATATTTCACAACACCAGAGACATGTGAGACTCAATTTGGTATGTATAAGTCTGTTGCATTTACTTTAATTCTGTTACACATGCTCTGATATAGCACAGCAGCACGGATATCTTGTCAAGTTCACAGTCAACTCAGAGTGACGGCTACCCCATGTGTTATGGATTAAACTCTTTAAAGCATGGCACAGCAAGTATTTACAGTAATGTCTACTACCTGATGCAATGAACAAAAAAACAAGACATGTCTCATTGTTCTCTCAGGCAATAGGAAAAATGCATCAGATTAGGTCCAGTGGTGGTGGGGTAGATGGGTCGTTTAGGACTTTCAGTGTCCAAGATTGATGAGCTACACTAGTAACAACCACCTGTCTCCAGTGTGAGAAATTAAAAAAAAAAATAAAAACTTTTTACATTTTGTAGGTGAAAGTCACTTTCTCCTGCAGACATGACTTGTGTTTGTCATATTAAGAACTTTATAAGTAAGGGACTTGGTGATTCACATTGTCAGTACTTAACTGACAAGTTGTAAGGATTCCACTGGTATCAAACAGGGTAAATCAGTTGCAGATTAGCTAAGAAGCCAAGTCAAAACTTATAAAATAAATAATGGTGATAAAGGATCAGAGTCAGGAACAGTTTTTAAATATTACTCTAATTCAGTTAAAAAGTAAATATAACAACGTGTTTTGTATCAACTTACAGTTTTTTGGAATATGTATGAGCTGATTATTTGTGCTAGGGTGACATCTAGTGGGCTCCTTTTAGGCAGGTTAAAAATGGATGCATTGTCATATGTTTGCAAGGTTTTTAATTTTATGATCAATTTAATGAGCTGCATATAACAGATTTATCAGTGCCTGATCACGTGTTGAGATTTACTGATTTCAGATAATGAGCTACATATAACAGATTTATCAGTGCCTGATCACGTGTTGAGATTTACTGATTTCAGATAATGAGCTACATATAACAGATTTATCAGTGCCTGATCACGTGTTGAGATTTACTGATTTCAGATAATGAGCTACATATAACAGATTTATCAGTGCCTGATCACGTGTTGAGATTTACTGATTTCAGATAATGAGCTACATATAACAGATTTATCAGTGCCTGATCACGTGTTGAGATTTACTGATTTCAGATAATGAGCTACATATAACAGATTTATCAGTGCCTGATCACGTGTTGAGATTTACTGATTTCAGATAATGAGCTACATATAACAGATTTATCAGTGCCTGATCACGTGTTGAGATTTACTGATTTCAGATAATGAGCTACATATAACAGATTTATCAGTGCCTGATCACGTGTTGAGATTTACTGATTTCAGATAATGAGCTACATATAACAGATTTATCAGTGCCTGATCACGTGTTGAGATTTACTGATTTCAGATAATGAGCTACATATAACAGATTTATCAGTGCCTGATCACTTGTTGAGATTTACTGATTTCAGATAATGAGCTACATATAATAGATTTCTCAGTGCCTGATCACTTGTTCAGATTTACTGATTTCAGACAGACTTAAGCAATATACTCCACACTGGCAAATACTTGTCTCGTGAGTCCCATATTCATGACTTTTGGCTGTATACCTCCCCATTTCTTTAAGAAGCTCAGAAATTCTGGACTAAACCTTCAACAGTTGGGGAACAAAGACCCAAAATCAGGGACAGTTTTTTAAATATTACTTTTAATTCACTCAAAAAGATAATACAAAAACATTTTTTCATCAACTTGCATTTTCTAAACAATAAGAGTATATAACTTTAATGTCCCACACCATTGACTGACTGTATTCCTCAGATTTACCAAAAAACAAATATTTTATGAGAGACAGGATAAAAATATGAGGCAAAATCATAGATATCCTACAAATTCTGGGACAGATAAAAGGCATGCTTGTCTAGGAATGCCATTTGTTTATGACTGATAGCTGACTGCCTTCCTGCAGTGTCATTGCTAAGTTACTGTATAGTTCCAGTACTATCTGGTTCAGTCGACTAAATCTTCCCCCCTCCCCAAACTGTCATTGCAGCAGCTTGTGATGTGCCACCACTTTAATTTACCTGCTCCTATTCAAGAGAAACTTAGGTTAGTTAGCTGCTGTAATTAATCCTACATGTAACCCCATTCACTGTTAAAACTTAAAGTTATGCAACATCTCTGATTTGAACAAAGCTTAGCAAGATGCATCGTGTAATAAGAAGAAGCAAAGGCAAAATACGTCTTTAGTACGCACTGTTTTATGGTTCTAGACTTTCCTGTGGTCACAGACTAAGGGACAATGGCACCAGAAACTCAAAGATAATTGTTAATTGTTTGGACAAACATTTCTCAGTGTTGTCCCTCTCTGTGTGACAAACTGTGCTTTATGCTGCTTCAATCTACATCCTACCCCATTCCCATGCATCCTTGTACCATTTTGTGGATCTTTTGACCCTGAACCACCCACTGACATTTAGACATCCTGTTCACTACAGTCTCCTTAGTATTCACTCCCACCCAACTGGCTATCTTCTGTTCAAACCTATGCACAACCATTCAGAATCATAAATTAATGCAATTAATTTCTGTAGATACCTCCAAAAGCTCTACATTGCTACCATTTATTCAATTTTTGTCAGTTACTACGCTCTTTATAGTATTTTCTCTAGAATACTTACCCATATGTTCCATACCTTCTACTTTAAAATCAAGTATAACTACTACAATGCTATCATTCAGATCTCATCCAAATAAACAACCCATAAACGTGCTCCTGACCATCTATACATTCATTGACTTAACTACCATATTATTTAAAACTCCGTCTAATTTAAAAAATAAACAAAATATTTATCAAATACTTTCTTATTTAGTTAGTTTTGTTAAATGGGGTAGAGCACACAGTGCATCAGACAGTACTTTATTACATCATTCATTTTGTTTATGAGAAAACAGGTTAATTTCCCTTACTTACATGTATTAAAGTTAATTCACATTAAAATGACTACAGCATATATGGTGTTGCTTAGGGAGCTTGCAGGATTTTTTGCAGTGGGGTGCAAACCCAGAGCCCCACCCACGCAGCCCCTTCCCCTCTACCCACACAGCCCCCCCGCCCATGCAGCCCTCACCCCCACCCCACCCATGCAGTCATTCCATTGTCCCATTACTTGGATATTTCTCCCCATTTGTCATAGACACTGTTCAAATCTCTCAGTGTGCATACTGTTTTATGCTTTACTTCTACAATGATTACAGATATTTGGATTTCATTTGTAACTTTTATTCAAATTTTATAGCACAAACACTGATAGACATTTACCAAACCTAAACAAAGCAATAGTCTTACAATGAAAACAGACAGCATTAAAACTTCTCTACCTTTGAAACCCACATTCACTTAAACAGCATTGAAACCCACATTCAAAGAAAATGCATCTGGCTAGTGGCAGGGTAAGTTTACCTTTGGGCTGTTTTCAAATCATGGGCTCCTTGCACATATTTTTAGAACCATGCAAAAGTTCTCTGATTCACCTTTCTGATTGTATTAATTATACTATATAATAATTGAATTATACCCCTTGTATAATACAGCGCCACTTGTTAGAGTGTGTTTTAAATTTATAGCTCTGAACAGTTTTCCTTTAAGCAATGAAACAAATCATATGAACCAATAATGGAGCATTTCTCCCCGGGCCTCCGCTGAAAACAGGCTCTGTGGAACCTAGTCGGACTTTCCCGGTCAACAAATGATAAATAAATAAAAATAAATAAATAAATAATGAAAACCTGCGCAATTCAGAACATTTCAACCATAAAGGGCCACTCATACTTCTGTCCTACAATCCACCAATATCAATCAATATGCAGAATCTCTGCAAAAGCAAAAGTCATCTGAATAATTGCACATTAAAGAGATCTGAAACCAATGAAGAGGTTGTTACTAGAAAGCAGCTTTATATTTCAGTGTTTTATTTACAAATTCAGTGTCTGTTGCCCTTGAAGAATAAATTGCCTATGTTACATTAAAATAAATGGTAGTATACTGCAAAAGAGCTGAAAAACGGGTTCATAGTTATTAGTTGTCTCATCCAAAGGAGAACATACTAAGGACTGCAGTACTATACCCCCTTAAAATGCAAATGTACATGCTGTAGGAATAGAACCTACAGCCCTTAACATCAATATGCAAGTATGCTACCTGCTGTACTAACACTGCTTTAAAATTCTATACCACAATAATGATACCATTTGCTAAACAAAACAGTTGCACATTTTAAGCAGACTTAGCATGAACAGCAGTAACCTTTGCTTCCCTTGAAGCTCACAATTCCTTGAAAATGCACTTGAAAATAAATTCCACCTGCTAGATCTAACTAGGGCTTTTCTCTCTCTCTGTCTGTCTCTCTCTCTCTCTCTCTGACTCTGTCTGTCTCTCTCTCTCTCTCACACACACACACACGCCCACACACACACCTTAACATCTTAGTGCAAGACATCTGGATAAAGCCTAAAATAAATTTTAAATATTGCTTTCATGAATTTATAAAATTGCTAGAATAACAGATTTTGTGTTGGTATACATTTTTCTAAAGGATGTTGTTGTTGGTCTTTCGGCTTTTTCCCGGTAAGGGGTTGCCACAGTGGAACTCCAGTCTGCTAATGATTGGCAGTAGATTTTTACAAAATGCCGAGGTGCCAGCTCGACGCCCAACCTTCAACGAAAGGTAGAGGTGAGTAGTACTACCCAGGCTGACAGTGAGGCACCACTGACTTGGATATTTCACATTTCATATGCACACATGTCTTTCAAACGCTACCCAACCATGGGGAGGACATGCAGACTCCACACAGAAGGCACTCCCAAGCCAAGCCGAGAATCAAACGGGACAATCTCTTGCTGTGAGGTAACAACGCTACCGCCGTGATGTCTAAAACTATTTAACAACTTCAATCCATTTTAGGAGGAATATGGGGCAAAAATCTAGACATTCTTCAAAAACCTGGACAGCTGAGGGGTATACTACCTCCCTTTTATACACACACACACACACACACACACACACACACACACACACACACACACACACACACACACAAAGGCCCCAGGCTAGGGACACATTTAGAAAGTTGCTAGAATAACAGGATTTGTGTTAGAATATATTTTCTGAAGGATATCAAATCTGAAACTCAAATGCATGTAATTTATTTAGTTGTTGTTTGTCTTTTGGCTTTTTCCCGGTAAGGGGTCGCCACAGCAGAACTCCAGTCCGCTAATGATTGGCAGTAGATTTTTACGAAACGCCAAGGTGCCAGCTCGATGCCCAACCTTTAATGAAGGCACACTCATTTACGCACGCATGTCTTTAATCTTTAGCTCATCCCAGTGATTTGTCAAAAACAGAATTTTTATGAGGAACAGACCAAAAATATAATGCAAAAATCTGGACATTCTGTGAAAGTCTGTACAGTTGAGAGGTACGAGTCACACACATTCATCCCCCTACCTCCTTAGAAAGTGGATAGAACAACATGTTTTGCATTAGTATGCATTTTCTGAAAGATATGAAGTCTAAAGCTGAAATGTCTGCCATTATTTTCTGAGTTCAGTCCTCAATGATTTGCCAGAAAAACACAATTTTATGAGAAAGAAACCAAAAATATGAGGCAAAAATCTGGATAATTGCACAGTATGACCCCCCCCACACACACACATTCACACTCCTACCTCCCTCTTTCTCTGTCACCGCAGTCATTAACATTCTCACAGGGCTCTTACACCCCAAATCACCAAACAATGTCTCTGGTATCAGGACAAACTCTACATTAACATTTAAAGAGTGGATTCCCAGTTCTGATGGTAGTGTGACTCCTGATCATTCTGGTCTTGACAACACTGATGGTATTGCCACCAGACAGAGTATCAAAGGCAGCAGCTCCAGGGCCAACCTTGCTGTCAGCAAGAAAATGGGACCTGAAAGGAACCTGGTGAAGAAAGTCTAGGACCACTATCAGAAATATCTGGAATCTAACTCACTAGACTCACCTTGATGCTAGCAGGGGATGAAGCTTGAGACCACATGCATTCCACTGAAGTGAAGGACTGCCACATCTTAGTGCAATCTAATTCAATAGAATGGACCACCTGGACCTGAAAGCCAAAGATGAAAGCTGCTGAACCAGAACAGTTACAAAACTTGTTATAAAGAAAACTAAAACAAACAAACCCAAACAGTGTAGTCAGAAAGATAAGGAATATCAAGAATGGCAAGCTTAGTAAGACAAACAACAAAACACTGAATTATGAACAGTAGCCGGAGGCCATTTTCTATCACAGATAATGACTATAACATATAGCAAAAGAGATCTGGTGAGAGGACAGGGGTCTTGTTGCCTGGGAAAGCTGTGATTATATACGTTATGTACCACTATCTTCTAAATTAATACAAATTAAACTAAGAAAGGTTATTATCTGGGGAACAAAACAGCATGAATGAAAGTACACATAACAGAATAATAATTTCAGACAGTGATACATCACAAAGCAGCAAAATAAACAATTTACAGAACAATCATTTTGACAAAACCAGCATGAAATACAGCACCGCTTTACATGAGATATATTTTGATAACAATGACAGGAAGTGAGATGGTACCAATGAATGTGATCAGTAGCAAACTGCTATCCTTAATCTGACCATGAAATAGTATAGCACATGGAGCTCTCTCCAGAAAGAATACATTTGCAGTGCTCTTGCACATCACCACATGAATCCACCAATGGCAATAATGCATTACTAACAGATTACTTCTGTTCCTTTTTGGCTTCTTGCCAGTTTGTATATTTTCTTATCAACCAGGAGTGTGCGTCCTAATGCCAGCATATTCCAAAGATCACATCAGTGCTACATTGGTTTCCTTAATTAGTTCTACTTTTAATATTTCATTATTTTTGAATGTGTGGTTTGCGCTGTGATCCTGAAATACGTTGATGTTAGAAGATTAATTAAAAAAACAGATATTCAAACCATGCACAGTAGAAATATTGTGAATATGTGCAGTATAAATAATGACAGGTTGTTTTGCATATTGTATTAAAACTGTATAAGAATCAATTATTTTTAAAATAATCAAGATGTCACACATGGTAATGTGTAAAGCTACAGAAGTAGCAATCTACCTCCATAAGGAAGAATAGCATTGTGAGAACTTTGTGATATTGCACTGCCCATCTTAAATGTCCAAACCAAACTCTGATGGTGCCAAGTTCTATCTGGGTGAATACAGCTTCCATTAGGCTTTCCTGTACATCTGTAGTTAACTATTTTTAGCAGTATGGCGTGGTGTGAGACAAAAGTGGATACTACAGCACTTAAGTAAATTATTGTTCCTGTCATGGGTTATTTGTGTACTGCAGTGAAATATATTCTCCAGTTACTTTGTGTACAAAAGATTCTGTTTCGTTTGAAATGACAATCTTTAATCTAAAATCATTTCACTATAGATTATGAAATTCAGCAAAATGCTTGGCTATTGAGGTATCAGAAGAATTGTGTTTACTGTCATGCAGATACTGCATTATTCCAGGGTGGAGATTTCTACCTGTCTCACCAATATAAAAGTAAAAGAAGAGCATGACTGAACCAAGCTAAGTGATGCTAGTGAATTACCAGAATACTTAAAGACTTAAATTCATCTCCAGTTTTCATTCGCACAGCCTCGGTACTAACAAAGAATAGACCATGAAAGAAAATCATTCAGCCTAGCAAACATTACTTTGTCAGATAGACTGTTTGCTTCTTTAAGCTCCCCTGTGCGAGCCAGTGATCCTCACTCATGATATTTACATACATTTTAATTGCCGTTAACGTACAGAGAGAAAAAAAGAAGCACAGTCCATTACAAAATAAACATGTTGTTTGTACTGATGTGTCACATAAGGACACCTACAAGGATTAGAACAATTTCTATAGGCACCTGTCTCTAATAACACAAACCTCATCAGAAGCCTTGCTGAAAAAGATTGTATAATACACATAATGAAAGAAACACTGTCCGTTTGTTTTATGAGAAAGTTCATTGGTAACTGTTTGAGGTCCAGACAACCAATAAGCCTGATGCTCTTTGAGTGACAGAAATGTATGTTATGAACATTCAATTTAATCTACTAGATGGCCTCAGGCAAGCATGCAGCTAAAGCAGCCTTTCGTTTCTCCTTTCTAGCCTTGCTACCAAGAAGAATGGGTACTCAAGCAACAAGCATTACTAACTGAGAGTACCTCTGAATGAAGCATGACTCTGATCTTTTTTTAAATAGTTATCTCCATTAATTTGTTTATGGTAATGCCCCTACCTATTTCTCACACAGACACACACCTCTTAATCTCTTAAACATTTAAACACACACGCACACACTTACCTCTCATTTGTACCTTCATCTGTAGGCCACACGTCTTCTCGAATTCAAATTGTGCGTCAGTCGCACAAAAGCATGTGACTGGACACAAAGGTTGTTCTTAAAGTAGAACACCCTTTAAAAATTTTTTTTTTTTAATAAGGAAAATGAATCTCCCGGTCAGCTGGTTCCAGGGGGGTGCAAATGCACCCCCTTGCACCTGCCCGCTGGCGCCCATGATTTATCACTTATAACAATTTTGAGAAAGGCTAATGCAATAAAATTTACTATAGTATTACATTCCTATCAGTATTATTGGTAGTGTGTTAAATATTTTAAATACTTTGTCTATATAAGAATGCATATATCAGTACTTTCTTAACTGGATACGCATTTGTATCAAATGTCTAAAATCTCAAATACCTGTAAAGAAAAAGGATTTTTTTAAATTAAGGTTTTTAAGATACCTATGACTATGTGTGACTTTTATGTGATAGGCAAAAATAAAATGTTAATAACATCATTGCTAGATGACTGAATACATACTATCAGTTAAGTAAGAATCCAGATAGTAGTTTATATGTACCTTCTTGGCATAACCATTTGACTGTCAGTCTCTCAACAGTGCTGTCATTTACTGATATAATATAAGAACTAAATTCGCAGTCATTATTTCTCTCATCACTGCCAGTGTCATGCTATATTTTAGTGGTGACTGAAGATGGTGTGTTTCCTATATATATCACATTAGTCAGTTGTCTTATTTTTGTGGTATAGATTTGAGATGAATAAAGGGCCACACCTTTGTTTTTTCTGATTTCTTTTCAGAATAGCTTATCCCCTGTAAAGAGTGTTTTTGGTATGAAGACATCAAGTTATTCTCATTTCTTCCTCTCATCATTTATTGTATTGCTGGGTTTGCTTATACAGTTTATTTTGTTTCTAAAACTGTGATTTAACAACAGATTGGGTAGAGTGCCATCAGGAGGATATAAGGGTGTGTGCCCTATCAGCTCTATCCATGCTGTTTAGTTATTATTTATGTTGTATCTTTTAAGAGGTGGCCATACTTAAAAGCATTACTGTCATTTTGGATAAACAGTTTACTGGCCCAATGGATTATGACCAAAGTGAAATCACCTTGCTGTATTTAACTACATAGTATTCAGAAAAAGAAAACATTTTAAACTGATTTGATGGTTGTTAAAGGTGACACTGAGTTTCGATACCTTCTGTATTCACTCTGAAGTTATAGCTTAGATTTTGAAGTTGCAGGACTTGCAGTTATGGGTCTTACACTTCTGGTAGTGAGCTAGAGTATGTAACTTTCTGCACTGTTTTTTTTTTTGTTTGTTTGTTTGTTTCTTTGCCAGTTATAACTCACCAGATAGGATTATTTTCCATCTATGATGTGAAAATTTGCTTTTATTGCCATGCCTATTACTGGCATCCTCTATAAAACATACTTTTTAACATCATTGTTTTATTGTTGTATATGTAACAATGCTTTTGAAAATATTTAACACAGAGATTTTCACATTACACAATTGTGTACTATGTAATACATCATATTTGTCTTAGTTTATATCATAAATTTATCTGTTTACATCTTATTACAATGAACAAAAGTTGTTTGCATTTCTTCTCATTCTCACCTCAAGCATAACCGTAAAACTGCTCATAATTTGAGCAGTATTGTCAACCCCTTCCCAGAAATTTCCCTGTGAACATTTCACTTTCTATCGAGTACCATAATTTAGGATACTCCACTTCTCCATCTAGAAACTGGTCAGAAGACTTCCCCCATTTGTATACAGTGCATCTTAGCTCTGGTGATCCCTTCACATGTACTTTGTATTACCTTTCTTAATCCACTGCAACTACAATTTCACCCATTTCATCTCTTACTCTAGCTTTTGTTTTTCCTTGATTGACCTGCCCATCGCTGAACATCCTCTCACACCTCCTTGTTAAAGATTGTGTGTGTTCCTCTATAGATTTTGCATCCAGATTCTTACTCCTCATTCTGTAGAGACTTCTAGACCCTCCACTTTCCAAACCTTAACTATTATCTTTTTCACATCCCTTCAATCTGTTGACGTTTTAGGCCTCCATCTCCGACCTAGCCCCCCTCTTCATGCATCCTTATGCACGTTATACCAGCCCAGTATCCTCTTCCCCAGTCATTTATTCCAGGCCTCTCTTGCCACCTTCACAGTGTTGCGATCTCCCTGTACATGTCCACCAAGTGTGCGCTGTAAAGCAATCTTAACAGGCTGTGTCCCTTTAGAATTGTGTGTAAACCTTTTCCTGTGCATTCTGCAATGTTTGTTTTGGTCTTAACCTCACTTGTTAATGTATTTACTGAAGACTTTGTGCCTGTCACCTTCTTTACTTTGTTTCAGTTTCTCACTGCTATTTCTGTTTTGCCATTTGTACTTGCATTGTATACACATGTTGATTTCTTCATTGATGTTGACCTTCTGTTGTACTCCTCTGCCATTGCTTTATCTTTTATTTCTTATGTACTTCTGTTAACTCTTCCTTTTGGCTGTCTCTGTTTCTGAAATCTGTTGTCAGAGTTTTTGCTTATCACAGCACTTATGCATGTCCTAAGATTCAGTTAACTGCACTTAAGCATCTATTTCCTGAGGCTGGGCACTAGCCCTTATGAGGATACTCTACACCTCAATATCTACACTTTTATAACTATGTCTCATTTCTGTGGCATTTATAAAACCTCTTTTGTGTTTGTTTTTCTTAATTAACTATTTCTGTCTCTCTCTGTCTCTCTCTGTCTCGCCAAGTTTGCTTCTGTTCATTTGGCTTCATTGACTTCATTACTTTTACAATCCCTATCATCTTTAAATGAAGTTCTGAAATGTAAGGGGATCTGGTAAACTCTAACAGCTTGTCTAGGGTTATTTCTAGCTCAGCTTGTCCTTTCCTTCTTACACTGTCACAGCTGCATGACTGTATTATACGCACATTGATTTTTCTACTCATATCTGTGGTTCAAGCATGCATTCATTCTTGATAACTCTCTTTATCTAATTTAAGCTCATGGGGAGCAGGGGACTGCTTCAGCACTCACTGGGCAAAAGGTTTAGAAGCTAATCTTAGGTGGTATACCAGTCCATTACTGTAATATCAGTTAATATTAGCAAATTCACAATTCCTAGCTATGTCTTGTTTTGGCATATTATGTCTAGGTGTACACATCGTCTTACACTTCTTACATATTTCATATTCTACATTTGACTGGGCTGAAAGTGGCTTTATAGCTTGCCTTGCACATTGGAATCAGTCATCAGTCCCTTCTCTGGCTTCCTCCAAAGCATGCATCTATTTTCCTGCCATGTATAGCAATAAAGAAGTTATTCTTTAATCTCTTGTTATGCTTAATCCCTTTGCATAGTTAAAATATGATGAGCCACTTTTTTCCAGTGCAAGCTGTGTAATAGTCCATTTTAAATATTTGGCTTGCCTTTTCTATGTACTTGCATATTAAACATTTCTTATTTGCTGCTAATATTGTATATATAATGTAGTTTATACATTTCTTCTTATATACCCACTTAATGACAGTGTTTTCATAAGGCGTTATGCGTAGTTACTTAGCTCTGAAATTTTCTCTTGATTGGAATATTCCATTCCATTTGTCGGCATATAAATAACCATTTCAGCCTCTGATTATGTACAACAGAAAAAGGAAAAGAATCATGGGAAATGCTGGGGCACAAAAATCAGGGAGGACAAAGTGGCAACCAATGGTTAAGGGCTTGGCCAAATGAGTTCAACAGCTAGTTAATGAATGTACCTTGTGGGTATAATGTTTAAAATCTAAGAAGAGCAGGAGATATGTTAAGAATAATTCATACATGAATTACTTTACTGAGTGTAATTTTTTGCTAAACAATATAATTTTTATCATGATGCATTTCTCCATCAGTCATATTCATGAGAAATAAATGTAATCAAATGTATGTAAAACTATCACATTATAGCACAAGGAAATCATAAGGGAGGCCATCATAAGCAATGCTGAAAGAAATACCTTGCTTTTACTACTCTCTCTAAGCCAATATCCCACAATAATATGACCTGACACACTATAATTAAGCAATATGGCACCCAAAGATGTAAATTACTGCTGCTTTAAACATGCATTCTGTAGTGCTGTGATAAGTTAAAACAGAATAACTTAATCATTTTTGAAACAAGTAAATCTCCTGCAAGAAACACCTTACAGTGCCTTACTGTGTTTATACAACTGATTATGCATATGGAATTAATTCTGTTACTTACTTTACAAACAGCCTTTCTTACTTGTGTCATTACTGCAGGATTTGCCACAGTTACAGGATAGGTTTTAACCAATGATATGATTTCATAAATTCACTGTAATGTGCCTAATTAGGCACACCTAAGAAACCCATATGCACTACATCCATAACAGCACTCCAATGTCCATGAACTATGCTTCATGGTGCAACATCTCTCCTGTCATATCATATGACAGCCCTTACCAAAGGCAAATTACTACAATCAGATGTGGACTCTCTGTTAGCTCCTCTTCACAACCCAGCAGGACAGGGCAAGGATGAAATGAAAATCTACAACACATCTGAATAGACACCCTTCACAATAAAGAAAAGAAATTACAACATTGGTTATGCCTTACTGTAAGAATTTTGTATTACTTCTTGGACACTTAATTAATCTTGGCAATTCTGGATTGAGACA